>NC_079517.1:20962903-21010694 GCF_000801105.2 Raphanus sativus | reverse complement strand
ACATTAATCAGTATAGAATGACCAGGAAGTTGAATAAATCTCATAGGAGTTATGAGGAAGAAGCTATCCCTACTTTCTATTCAGATGTTTCCAGATTAGCCTGTTCGGACATATGGCAATATCTTCATGATTCTTATCAAACCAGGATGAACAAGATGTAAGAAGCTTATTTGAAAACATTAATCAGTATATAATGACCAGGAAAGTTGAATAAATCTCATAGGAGTTATGAGGAAGAAGTTATCCCACTTTCTATTCAGATGATTCCAGATTAGCCTGTTCGGACATATGGCAATATCTTCATGATTTCTTATCAAACCAGGAGGAACCAAGATGTAAGAAGCTTGATTTGAAACCATTAGTAGTATATAATGACCAGGAAGTTAAATAAATCTCATAGGAGTTATGAGGAAGAAGCTATCCCACTTTCTATTCAGATGATTCCAGATTAGCATGTTCGGACATATGGCAATATCTTCATGATTCATATCAAACCAGGATGAACCAAGATGTAAGAAGCTTTGATTTGAAACTATTAATCAGTATAGAATGACCAGGAAGTTGAATAAATCTCATAGGAGTTATGAGGAAGAAGCTATCCCACTTTCTATTCAGATGATTCCAGATTAGCCTGTTCGGACATATGGCAATATCTTCATGATTCTTATCAAACCAGGAGGAACCAAGATGTAAGAAGCTTGATTTGAAACACATTAATAGTATATAATGACCAGGAAGTTGAATAAATCTCATAGGAGTTATGAGGAAGAAGCTATCCCACTTTCTATTCAGATGATTCCAGATTAGCCTGTTCGGACATATGGCAATATCTTCATGATTCTTATCAAACCAGGATGAACCAAGATGTAAGAAGCTTGATTTGAAACCATTAATCAGTATAGAATGACCAGGAAGTTGAATAAATCTCATAGGAGTTATGAGGAAGAAGCTATCCCACTTTCTATTCAGATGATTCCAGATTAGCATGTTCGGACATATGGCAATATCTTCATGATTCATATCAAACCAGGATAAACCAAGATGTAAGAAGCTTGATTTGAAACCATTAGTCAGTGTATATAATGACCAGGAAGTTGAATAAATCTCATAGGAGTTATGAGGAAGAAGCTATCCCACTTTCTATTCAGATGATTCCAGATTAGCCTGTTCGGACATATGGCAATATCTTCATGATTCTTATCAAACCAGGATGAACCAAGATGTAAGAAGCTTGATTTGAAACCATTAATCAGTATAGAATGACCAGGAAGTTGAATAAATCTCATAGGAGTTATGAGGAAGAAGCTATCCCACTTTCTATTCAGATGATTCCAGATTAGCCTGTTCGGACATATGGCAATATCTTCATGATTCTTATCAAACCAGGAGAAACAAGATGTAAGAAGCTTGATTTGAAACCATTAATCAGTATAGAATGACCAGGAAGTTGAATAAATCTCATAGGAGTTATGAGGAAGAAGCTATCCCACTTTCTATTCAGATGATTCCAGATTAGCCTGTTCGGACATATGGCAATATCTTCATGATTCTTATCAAACCAGGAGGAACCAAGATGTAAGAAGCTTGATTTGAAACCATTAATCAGTATAGAATGACCAGGAAGTTGAATAAATCTCATAGGAGTTATGAGGAAGAAGCTATCCCACTTTCTATTCAGATGATTCCAGATTAGCCTGTTCGGACATATGGCAATATCTTCATGATTCTTATCAAACCAGGATAAACCAAGATGTAAGAAGCTTGATTTGAAACCATTAATCAGTGTATATAATGACCAGGAAGTTGAATAAATCTCATAGGAGTTATGAGGAAGAAGCTATCCCACTTTCTATTCAGATGATTCCAGATTAGCCTGTTCGGACATATGGCAATATCTTCATGATTCTTATCAAACCAGGATGAACCAAGATGTAAGAAGCTTGATTTGAAACCATTAATCAGTATAGAATGACCAGGAAGTTGAATAAATCTCATAGGAGTTATGAGGAAGAAGCTATCCCACTTTCTATTCAGATGATTCCAGATTAGCCATGTTCGGACATATGGCAATATCTTCATGATTCTTATCAAACCAGGAGAAACCAAGATGTAAGAAGCTTGATTTGAAACCATTAATCAGTATAGAATGACCAGGAAGTTGAATAAATCTCATAGGAGTTATGAGGAAGAAGCTATCCCACTTTCTATTCAGATGATTCCAGATTAGCCTGTTCGGACATATGGCAATATCTTCATGATTCTTATCAAACCAGGAGGAAACCAAGATGTAAGAAGCTTGATTTGAAACCATTAATCAGTATAGAATGACCAGGAAGTTGAATAAATCTCATAGGAGTTATGAGGAAGAAGCTATCCCACTTTTATTCAGATGATTCCAGATTAGCCTGTTCGGACATATGGCAATATCTTCATGATTCTTATCAAACCAGGATGAACCAAGATGTAAGAAGCTTGATTTGAAACCATTAATCAGTATAGAATGACCAGGAAGTTGAATAAATCTCATAGGAGTTATGAGGAAGAAGCTATCCCACTTTCTATTCAGATGATTCCAGATTAGCCTGTTCGGACATATGGCAATATCTTCATGATTCTTATCAAACCAGGATGAACCAAGATGTAAGAAGCTTGATTTGAAACCATTAATCAGTGTAGAATGACCAGGAAGTTGAATAAATCTCATAGGAGTTATGAGGAAGAAGCTATCCCACTTTCTATTCAGATGATTCCAGATTAGCATGTTCGGACATATGGCAATATCTTCATGATTCTTATCAAACCAGGAGAACCAAGATGTAAGAAGCTTGATTTGAAACCATTAATCAGTATAGAATGACCAGGAAGTTGAATAAATCTCATAGGAGTTATGAGGAAGAAGCTATCCCACTTTCTATTCAGATGATTCCAGATTAGCCTGTTCGGACATATGGCAATATCTTCATGATTCTTATCAAACCAGGAGGAACCAAGATGTAAGAAGCTTGATTTGAAACCATTAATCAGTGTAGAATGACCAGGAAGTTGAATAAATCTCATAGGAGTTATGAGGAAGAAGCTATCCCACTTTCTATTCAGATGATTCCAGATTAGCCTGTTCGGACATATGGCAATATCTTCATGATTCTTATCAAACCAGATGAACAAGATGTAAGAAGCTTGATTTGAAACCATTAATCAGTATAGAATGACCAGGAAGTTGAATAAATCTCATAGGAGTTATGAGGAAGAAGCTATCCCACTTTCTATTCAGATGATTCCAGATTAGCCTGTTCGGACATATGGCAATATCTTCATGATTCATATCAAACCAGGATGAACCAAGATGTAAGAAGCTTGATTTGAAACCATTAATCAGTGTATAGAATGACCAGGAAGTTGAATAAATCTCATAGGAGTTATGAGGAAGAAGCTATCCCACTTTCTATTCAGATGATTCCAGATTAGCCTGTTCGGACATATGGCAATATCTTCATGATTCTTATCAAACCAGGATGAACCAAGATGTAAGAAGCTTGATTTGAAACCATTAATCAGTATAGAATGACCAGGAAGTTGAATAAATCTCATAGGAGTTATGAGGAAGAAGCTATCCCACTTTCTATTCAGATGATTCCAGATTAGCCATGTTCGGACATATGGCAATATCTTCATGATTCTTATCAAACCAGGAGAAAACAAGATGTAAGAAGCTTGATTTGAAACCATTAATCAGTATAGAATGACCAGGAAGTTGAATAAATCTCATAGGAGTTATGAGGAAGAAGCTATCCCACTTTCTATTCAGATGATTCCAGATTAGCCTGTTCGGACATATGGCAATATCTTCATGATTCTTATCAAACCAGGAGGAACCAAGATGTAAGAAGCTTGATTTGAAACCATTAATCAGTATAGAATGACCAGGAAGTTGAATAAATCTCATAGGAGTTATGAGGAAGAAGCTATCCCACTTTCTATTTCAGATGATTCCAGATTAGCCTGTTCGGACATATGGCAATATCTTCATGATTCTTATCAAACCAGGAGGAAACAAGATGTAAGAAGCTTATTTGAAACCATTAATCAGTATAGAATGACCAGGAAGTTGAATAAATCTCATAGGAGTTATGAGGAAGAAGCTATCCCACTTTCTATTCAGATGATTCCAGATTAGCCTGTTCGGACATATGGCAATATCTTCATGATTCATATCAAACCAGGATAACCAAGATGTAAGAAGCTTGATTTGAAACCATTAATCAGTGTAGAATGACCAGGAAGTTGAATAAATCTCATAGGAGTTATGAGGAAGAAGCTATCCCACTTTCTATTCAGATGATTCCAGATTAGCATGTTCGGACATATGGCAATATCTTCATGATTCATATCAAACCAGGATGAACCAAGATTTAAGAAGCTTGATTTGAAAATATTAATCAGTATAGAATGACCAGGAAGTTGAATAAATCTCATAGGAGTTATGAGGAAGAAGCTATCCCACTTTCTATTCAGATGATTCCAGATTAGCCTTTTCGGACATATGGCAATATCTTCATGATTCTTATCAAACCAGGAGGAACCAGAATGTAAGAAGCTTGATTTAAACCATTAATCAGTGTAGAATGACCAGGAAGTTGAATAAATCTCATAGGAGTTATGAGGAAGAAGCTATCCCACTTTCTATTCAGATGATTCCAGATTAGCCTGTTTGGACATATGGCAATATCTTCATGATTCTTATCAAACCAGGAGGAACCAAGATGTAAGAAGCTTGATTTGAAACCATTAATAAGTATAGAATGACCAGGAAGTTGAATAAATCTCATAGGAGTTATGAGGAAGAAGCTATCCCACTTTCTATTCAGATGATTCCAGATTAGCCTGTTCGGACATATGGCAATATCTTCATGATTCTTATCAAACCAGGATGAACCAAGATGTAAGAAGCTTGATTTGAAACCATTAATCAGTATAGAATGACCAGGAAGTTGAATAAATCTCATAGGAGTTATGAGGAAGAAGCTATCCCACTTTCTATTCAGATGATTCCAGATTAGCCTGTTCGGACATATGGCAATATCTTCATGATTCTTATCAAACCAGGAGGAACCAAGATGTAAGAAGCTTGATTTGAAACCATTAATAAGTGTATAATGACCAGGAAGTTGAATAAATCTCATAGGAGTTATGAGGAAGAAGCTATCCCACTTTCTATTCAGATGATTCCAGATTAGCCTGTTCGGACATATGGCAATATCTTCATGATTCTTATCAAACCAAAATGAACAAGATGTAAGAAGCTATATTTGAAACCATTAATCAGTATAGAATGACCAGGAAGTTGAATAAATCTCATAGGAGTTATGAGGAAGAAGCTATCCCACTTTCTATTCAGATGATTCCAGATTAGCCTGTTCGGACATATGGCAAAATTTTCATGATTCATATCAAACCAGGATAAACCAAGATGTAAGAAGCTTGATTTGAAACCATTAATCAGTGTAGAATGACCAGGAAGTTGAATAAATCTCATAGGAGTTATGAGGAAGAAGCTATCCCACTTTCTATTCAGATGATTCCAGATTAGCCTGTTCGGACATATGGCAATATCTTCATGATTAATATCAAACTAGGATGAACCAAGATGTAAGAAGCTTGATTTGAAACCATTAATCAGTACAGAATGACCAGGAAGTTGAATAAAGTCATAGGAGTTATGAGGAAGAAGTTATCCCACTTTCTATTCAGATGATTCCAGATTATCATGTTCGGACATATGGCAAATATCTTCATGATTCTTATCAATCCAGGAGGAAACAAGATGTAAGAAGCTTGATTTGAAACCATTAATCAGTTAAGAATGACCAGGAAGTTAAATAAATCTCATAGGAGTTATGAGGAAGAAGCTATCCCATTTTCTATTCAGATGATTCCAGATTAGCCTGTTCGGACTTATGGCAATATCTTCATGATTCTTATCAAACCAGGAGGAACCAAGATGTAAGAACCTTGATTTGAAACCATTAGTAAGTATAGAATGACAGGAAGTTGAATAAATCTCATAGGAGTTATGAGGAAGAAGCTATCCCACTTTCTATTCAGATGATTCCAGATTAGCCTGTTCGGACATATGGGATTCATATCAAACCAGGATGAACCAAGATGTAAGAAGCTTGATTTGAAACTATTAATCAGTATAGATGTGGGAACCGAAATTCGCACTGTCGATTTTAGTTAAATAAATCGAAGGAAAACTAAGTAAACCTAGTTTTCCCTGAAGGCTCGGATTCTCTGCGACAACCAAACGAAATTGATAGAATAAATAAACGTAGCGGAAAAATTGCACTAAGGCGTTTTATTAAATAGATGATAAGTTGAATACAATATTCTTCCGAAAAAGGGAAGTAGAGAAACGCTGAAGCGGAAAACGACGGAAATACAGGAGACAAAACGTTCTAAGTCTTGCTCCGCTAGTCTAAACTCCTAAGTCCTAAGCTAGCAGGAATTCTCTAAGTCCCTAGGTTTCGGATTTTTTCTCTCTCTTAATGATCTCTTTTTTTTCCTCCTCTCCCAAAGCTCCTTTATATACTCCTTCTTATAACGGTCTATTCTCCTTCTGGGCCGCAAGGCGGGCTTTTTTTTCATTTTCGTCGGCCTCCATGTTTATCGGGAAACTTGACATTTATCTTCGGGAAACTTGACATTTATCCTTCCAGAAATTTAGCATTTATCTTGTTACGTAAAGATAAACGTAAATCGTCGTATCTATCTCATTCGTTCGGGCCGTCTCTAGGACTTCCGTTGTTTTCTACGATTTCTTCGGAAGTTCTTCATTCGTTCGTAGAGTTGAGATGAGTGGTGTCTTAAGATAACCATCGCTGTTTCGTACGAAGAATTTAAGATCTTCCTTCCCGTTGATATCTTAAGAGTTTCTGAAGGGTTTCCGACGGTCTTAGTTTGGAGTAAGAACCGGAGTTTCGTACGCGGAATCTCAATGATTCATCCTGCGAGAACTTGGGAAAGACTCGAAGTACAGACTTCTGACGGCCGGGGCCTGGGACTTGTGTACCGGAGATTGTTGTCCGAAGACCCGAGCCAGCACGGGGCTAGCCGCCCGGCGGCCACGGCCAGCACGGGCGCTAGCCGCCGGCAGCTACGGCCAGCACGGGGCTAGCCGCCCGGCGGCCACGGCCAGCACGGGCGCTAGCCGCCGGCGGCTACGGCCGGCACGGGGGCTAGCCGGCGGCGGCCATGGCCAGCACGGGGGCTAGCCGCCCGGCGGCCACGGCCGGCACGGGCGCTAGCTGCCGGCGGCTACGGCCGGCACGGGGGCTAGCCGCCCGGCGGCCACGGCCGGCACGGGCGCTAGCCGCCGGCGGCCACGGCCAGCACGGGGGCTAGCCGCCCGGCGGCCACGGCCGGCACGGGCGCTAGCCGCCCGGCGGCCACGGCC
Organism: Raphanus sativus; assembly: GCF_000801105.2. NCBI lineage: Eukaryota > Viridiplantae > Streptophyta > Magnoliopsida > Brassicales > Brassicaceae > Raphanus > Raphanus sativus. The sequence continues at coordinate 21,003,241 of NC_079517.1, read as the reverse complement.
GGCACGGGCGCTAGCCGCCGGCAGCTACGGCCAGCACGGGAGCTAGCCGCCCGGCGGCCACGGCCAGCACGGGTGCTAGCCGCCGGCGGCCACGGCCAGCACGGGGGCTAGCCGCCCGGCGGCTACGGCCAAGGCCGGGGTCGGCTGCTCGGTTCCTTCGGTTTACGGGTGTTCGTGTTTGTTTTTCGGAGGGTTTTTCGTATGACAAATAGACTTAACCGTTGATTTCGAGATAACCGTTTTTGACCCCAACAGTTAGCCCCCCAGCATGCAAGATGCGGGAGCGATTTTGTGTGCGGAAGATTTGAAAATCGAAATTTTCGGCTAGGAATATTTTATTCCGAAAAACTCTACCACCTTTGATTTCTTATAAGTAGCACCCCATTCCCCTCTCATTTTTCACTCACTCTCCTCTTCTCAAATTTCAGAAAATATGGCTTCCTCTCTAAATGAAAAGAAAGATTCCGATGTCGAAATGAGTGAAACTAACCAAGCCTCGCCGGCGCAGGATGCTCCTGCCTTACGCAGACATTTCATCGAGGGGTTCAGTTCTTTTCAGGACAAGATGGAGCGACGCCGTGCTGAGATGGAGTCTAGCGTGGCAGGTCCTAGTGCTACTTCCGTTCCGATTTATGTGGCTCCGACTCTCGGATCCGATGTCGCTTTAACTCCGGATCCCGCGGTTCAGGCTCTTGGACCCGACGTTACTCCAGTCCCGATCTCTACAATTCCAGCCTCAGGATCCGATGTCCCTTTGCCTGCTGGAGAAATTGTCGTTCCGGAGCAAGCACCCGATGTCCAGGCTCGCCCTGAGGGCTCCCCTTTCGCGCCGATAGTGGTTTCGGAGGATGCGGTGGAAGTCATGCCTCCTCCTCCATAAAAGAAGAGGGAGATCGTCTTGGGACTTCCCGCGTCTACGCTGTTCCACCATCGAGGGGACGTTCAAGAGCTGGGGTTGCCGGATCAGCGAAGAGGAAAAGGTGTACTAAGAGTGAGGAAGGCGAGGTTTCGGCGAAACTATCGCAACATCGCTCCAAGGTATTTCGTGAAACCCCCTTTCTTTTGTTGACTCCTTGATTCTCACCTTCTCTCGTGTGATCAGTTTGTATCGTTGATCGACGGGATGCTTGGCGATTGCGGACTGGAGGTCACACGTTTGTCCAAGGAGCTGGATTCGTCGCGAGAAACTTTGAAGCGCACCGAGGCTGTGCTTCAATCGATTGAGAGCACTCATGCTGCCCAGACATCGACGCTTGAAGCTAGGATCAGCGATCTCGAGCGTGATCTGGGAAAGACTGTGAGCTCGCTGCTCAAGGCGAAGGAGGAGAAGAAGAGCAAGTCCTCAGAAGTTCGACGTCTTAAGAGGCGGATTCAGCGCTTCGAGGAGATGGGAGCTTGCACTGCGACAGAGCTTGCCGGCCCGTCATCCTCGGGTACCCTGGTCCCGAGTTCGGAAATTCCAGAGGTCCAGGATGCTGGAATCGTTGCGGACAAGGGCGGTGAGGAGGTCGGCGAGGCGATGGCGAGGTTGTTCCTGAAGGGTTACTAATAGTCTCTGCAGGGTCAGTTTGTGGTTTCGGTGTGGGTCAGAGTGCATTGATTCGGTTGCTGTCAATCGATGGCAGTTGCACTACGTATGTGAGAGGTGTGTGTCGATCGATAGGTGAAGTAAAGGGTCGATCGACGCGTGTCTCATCTTTGTGTCGATCGATGAGTGGCTCGTCTCTTCGGTCGATATCTTCGTAGGTGGGGGTGGGTGGATGTGGATGCGAAGCCATGAATTCGGCATGTGTCAAAATCCTAACCGCGTTGCAATCTGCAGTCGTATCTGGAAAAAATGACATTGTTTGTGTCGATCGATGTGGACTAGTTGGTGTCGATCGACACCATTGTGATCCTCCGAAACTTAGTGAACTTTCCACTTCGAAATCTCCTTCTTGAAGCTTCTCATGCTTCACCACTTGCCAGAAATCATCTATAATGGCATTCACGTGGTGGTTCATGCTTCCTTCTCTTACTTCCTTAGAAGTTCTAATTCTCCTGATAGAGTCTTCAGTTTGGACAATTTGTGTCTCAAGCTTCCTAACTTGAGTACAAATGGGGTATATCCTTGTGTTCAGATTGTTGAAGACAGAGTCAATCTTTCCATTGAAATCCACTGTAAGCTTCTGCTGCCTTCAAAAACTATATCAATCAGGGCATCAAACTTACTCTCCTGGGTGGGTGGTGGTGGGTTTTGGTAAGCTGAGTTGCCATAGTTCCTGGTGTTGCTGAAAGGTTTCTGATACTGTGAACTCTGGTTGTAGTTAATCTTCTGACCACTGCCAAAAAAATTTCTGTTTCCACTCTGGTTTCCATATTTCTGAAATCTAGTACCTTTAATGTATTTCACATCTTCCTTTGTATCATCTTCTCTAGCCTCTCCTTCTTCAGTTGAGTAGACTGGCTTCCCCAGAAATGCATGTAAAGCATCTATCTTAGCTCTGACTTCATTCATCTGGTCCTCCCCGATGGCTGCAACAGATTTCTTCTTATCAGAGTCAGTGTTCTTGGTCCTGCTGGTGTTGGCTAGGTTTTTAATAAGTCTCACAGCCTCTATTGGATTCCTGGTATTGAAGTTCCCCTCGCTAACAGTATCAAGAGCCATCTGATACCTCAAGGCGATACCTCTGTAGAAAGTGCTTAGCAGCTGCAGTTCATTGAATCCATGGTGTGGACAGTTTCGCTGGCAGAACTTAAATCTGATCCACGCGTCTTTAAAATTCTCACAGGCTTTTGCGCGAAAGTGGCGGTTTTGCTCCTTAAGTCTTCAGCACGTGCCTCATCAAAGAAATTACGCAGGAAGACGTTTTTTATGTCGGCCCAGGATGTCAGTGATCCTGTAGGTAGCTGCTTGAGCCAGTGTGAAGCTTCTCCAGTCAGTGAGTATTTGAAGAGCTTGCAGAGTAGGTAGTCCTCAGGGACTCCGTCCATTACGAATAGCAGCTATAAGATCCTCGAACCTCTCCATATGGTCCATAGGATGCTCGTGTGATAACCCAGAGTAAGGTATCTGTGACACGAGAGAGTAGTACTGAGGCTTGAGCTCGAAGTTCGGCTTCTGAATCTCTGGAAGTCGAATAGCTGATCTGTTGGTGTAGTACTCATCAGGACGATTGTAGTCTGCCAACGATCGTGTTTGAGCTTCTCATGTAGCCTCAACTTCTTGCTCAGGGATTATTTTTCCCTGTGCATCTATCTTCTGACTTGTTGCAGTACGCAGATGACCATCTTGGTCATAAGGTTTCCATTCTCTCCCAGCGTGAGAATAACAATCGCAACCATGCTTCGCGGGTTAGTATCAATCGATGTACAGTGGGCAGTGTCGAACGATGTGGATCGGCGAACGGTATCGGCCGACGGTGCTGTCTGAGTATCTGTCGACGGTTGAACGTGAATATCAGTCGACGGTACTGCGGTTCTGTCGATAAATACGGAGCGTAGGTCTTTGTGGATTGAACGTTCCAAGTGTGCATGATCTTCTGAGAATAGTAGTTGATTTCTCTTATTGCTTCTGGTACTGCTGGGCATGTACCTGAAAAGAAAAGAAAAAAATTAATCAGAAAAAGGTAAAGAGAAAGAAAAACCTAAAATTGATAAAATTAAATCTAATAGCGATCAAAGCTACCCGGCAACAGCGCCAAATTTGATACTGCTCAAATTACCCTATAGAGCTTACTCTCTCAAATAAGAGGTTCAGATGTAGTACTTAGGGATCGAATCACGAGGAGCTAGGGAACCAATTAAATCTAATCAATTAATCAATCCTAGGTGAAGTTGGTTTTAATGATGAAATGTAAATGACAATCCTAAAATGAGCAAGGTAGTTGATCTAACTAACAATATGATAATTGTTTAAATGATAATGAAGAGTGCTAGACGTAGGGCTTTTATTCAGGAATGGAGATTATAATATCTATAAATGCCTAACAAGTTGCTAGCATGATACTTAAGAACTCAGCCGCTTAACACTCAGTGATGTCTCACTGGTTAAATAATCTAGATCTCTGATCTCAACTGTCGTCTGTTGACCAGAAAAAGAGTTGATCGATATCCTTTAGAGATATCGAGTGATACACCTTTCGCAGCGCCGATCGATTCACCTGTCGGGATATCGATCGATGGCTTCTAGATATGCCTAAGCGCGAGCCGATAATGAACACTAGGTCTCAAGGAGGGCGGTTAGCTCTTCTCCAAGGAGACAACTAGTTCAAACAGATAATTCAAGATATCAAGGATCCTAGTGATCTATGCTCTAGTTAGCTACTCTAGAACAACCATAGGGTCCAATCTATTTGATGAATATCACAACTTAGCAATTATAATTTGGGGCTAATCCCACAAATCTATTTAAACCCTAGATCTAACAAGTAGATTACTCAGACATAGCTAAGCAATTCATAACACAAGATAGGTAAAAGAATTGCATTAGATAGAGAATAGAAAACAAATGGAGTTCAATCACAAATCTTTTAATGATCTCTCCAATCTCTCAAAACATATAAAACTCTAGCTTTCTCTCACACTCTCTGCTTGCTTCTGCCTTCAAAAGCTTTTCAAGATTTATTTTCCATCAAAAACACTTAGCAGGAATATTTAAGCATTTCCATTAGGTTAAAAACTCGTCAGGGGCAATCTCGTAATTTTGTGAAGTCTTGGTGAAGTAGTCGGCTAAACCATTTCGTCCTCGATATCGATCGACAACACTAGATGTGTATCGCTCGATTATAATCTTCTAGTACGCGGATCTTCTCAGCTACATCGATCAAAAACTCTGGATGAGTATCGATCGATTCTTATCACAATGTTGACTTCCGACTTCGTCTTGAATGGTCAACTCGGGTGTATTATCTCTTGTACTCCAAAATGCTCCAAAAGCATGACTTTATCATGAAACGCTCATGAACCTGAAAACATACCTAACAGGCTAGAAAACACATTAGTTATATAATAAAAATACTACTATACCATGGTAGAAAATGGGTGAAATCCATGGTATATCAATAAGCAAGTAAACCAGCTCTCGCATGCGCTAACTAGTTAGATGCCTAGAATCATGTGATTTCAGCTTTCGCATGTGAACTAATGAATGTGTGTCAATCGATACCTTCCAGACAAGCGTTAAGAACCCATTCAATTTGTTCACTATGTTATGTACACAGCTTTCGTGTGCGCCTAACAACCTAGCTTAGTAGAATTATTTTCAGGTAATAAATTGTGCTCTCTTGTGCTCCTAACTATGCTATGATCATGGTTCTAGTTAAATACTCTAGAATACAAGTAGTAAGATCAATTCTGCGAAGGATTCTATTAAATCACCTTGGCCGTTCTATATTCAGAAGTTTATTCAAAACCCTATAAAACTTAAACATAGCAGGTGAATTTATTCATACATGATATTTTTCATATAAATCAACTGAAATCTTAGATGAATATATATATAAATAATAAAACCAAAATCAATGAGTTCAAAGAGGATTTTGAGAGGGTTCCTTTCTTCTCTCCTAATCTAAAAATATTAATAATATAGTTTAGAAAGAGAACATAGTCTAAACGCTGGCTTAAAAGTATATATATATATATATATATATATATATATATATATATATATATATATATATATATATATATATATGGTTTTAAATCTGGTAGGGGCATTTTAATAATTTGTGGTAATTTATGGCTTAAGTTGGTTATAAAATAGATTTGGTCCCGTCTTCTTGCATCAGTTTCGAGTGACATTAAGGTATGTATATCAATCGACACTCCTTCTTATCTTTGACAACTTTTGATTTAACCGTTAAATGGATCTCAAACTAGTGGCATTGAAAATATAACTCAAAGATCTATCTTGTTTCAACCAATCAGCTTAATTGTACTGTGGAAAATGTAAGTGCAAAGACGACACAAACAATAGTACTACAGAAGATAAATCAAGAGAGACAATACACAAGCACACACCAATTGCTTTATTAGAAATCGCCTTGTAACCCCTATTACAAGCTATGCTTAATCAGCTTTACACGTCTAGTGTTACACCCTAACACACGCCACTGAACAATTCCTAAGCAACCCTAGCTTATGTCTCTCCTCCGTCAAGTACTTCAGCCACTGCTTCAGCACGACCCAAAACACCTCCAAGAGCTTCTCTCTCTATAAGATCAGCCTCCGTGTCTCTGTCTCTCTACAGACGACCACATAGCTATCTTATATTAGTCTCCATGTTCCCGAAACCCTAGTCTCCAAGGAACCACAATATGGACATCTTCCATATCAATAAGTGCAACTTTCCTTTTCTTGGAATGCACTTATTCCTCTTCCTTTAAGTCATAAACTTGCTCCCCAAGTTTATTCCTCTTTGCCGTTTCTCCAAGATACTCCCTTGCTCTCCAAGTCTACACGACTCCAGCTCAGCATCTCGACTCCACATGGTCTTCACCACTTCACACGACGTCTGCTCCAACAACTACGTCAGCGACTACTTCAGGGCGGACATCTTTACATCAACAATCTCCCCCTTTTAGCTTTGTGTGCCGATCAAGCACAACCTTCTTCTGGTTCAACAACCACGTTCCCCACCTGGAAAATTCCACGTCAATTGTGCTTTTCCCCCCACGAGATGTGCACCACAACATGCTTTTCTCCCACCACGAGACAAGCATCATCTATTTCAGGACGTCCATCACTATGCTCTTCTCCCCCATGAGATATGCACTCCTTGGACAACGTCACCATTCTCCCCTGCTTAATTGCATACTAAGCTAAAACAGATGCTTAGATGTCAAGCCTTACAGACACACCTGTCTGCTACTGCATCACGATCTGACGCACTTGTCGAGCTACCTCTCGACCCACTTCTGTTGAGGACCTGGCTTTCTTCATGCGTCGTCTCCTTGACCATGAGCTCTTCCTCATCCATCCCGAGTGCCCTCTGCACTCGTTGCTATAGCCTTGGAGTGATTTCACTATCACCCTCCTGAAGATCACCTCGCATCACTTCCTGATGTACTTCGATCTCCTTCCCCTTTGTGCTATGGACAACTCCGTGTCCTAGCTCCAGACTGGATGCTTCTTGATCTTCCTCAAGATCACTCCTACCAGAGCTGCATCCTTCTTCTGATGTCTTCTCCTTGATCTCATCAAGTAAGCCACTCTTGGCTACAGACACCTCTTCAACCCTCTTGAGTTTAGTGAACGCCTTGTTCACCCTCTTGGCCATGTTTCTGCTCTTCTCTCGAGCAAAACACTCCATCTTCTTGTGTCCAACCTTCCCACAGAACCAGCAACACATCCGATGTTGCTTCTTCTTTGGCCTGACACAGTTGCTGATGCACCGATCAGTCTCCTTCCTTGTACCAGCTGCACAACCATGCTTCAGAACCTCCTGTCTGACCTTCATGTTGCTGCACTGATGTAACACTTTCGGCTTGTTACTCACAGCTCCGCGTTGTAGTACTTTCTGCCGTACTTCTTGTCGTATGTCCCGACGCACTTCTTGACAAGTCTCTTTGGCTCCACCTTTTGATGTGCTTCCACGCACAAAATGTGACAGCCTCTTCCGTACTTCCTTAGTACTCTCAACTTTCCTAAGCTTGCTAACCTCCTGCTCCAGAGATTCATTCTTCTCTTTTACAGCCGCAAGTTCCTCACGAAGTTCCTCAAGCAGCTCGTTCTGCTTCTGAGCCACATCCTCCAATCTCAAATTCTGATCCTTGACCCTCAACCACTTGTTAAGCAGCACGTGATACTCCCCATCATCTGTGCTGAGATCTGAATCAGAGGATACACTAGATCCCTCCTTGCGTGCACCAAATGCAACAAGATTCACCTTTCCATCTTCTTCAGACTCTGAATCATCAGACGACTTCAATGGACTACCTTTACCCTTCCTTGAGTTTGGACATTCACGCCGTGTGTGTCCAACACCTCTACACTCAGAGCACTTGAGCTCTTTTCGTTGTACCAACGGACAGTTAGCCCTTGACCAACTCCTTCACACTCGTAGCACTTGAGACCTTCTCTTCTTCTGCTACTGTCACGATCACCTCCCTGGCGACCAACCTGATTCCTCCCACCTGAGAAATTTATCCTCTTGCCAAAATTCCTAGCCAACATGCCCACGGCATCTTCAAGCTTCTGAATTTTCTCTGCATCCTTGTCAACTACAAGAGTTATACTCCGTGGCATACCTCCTGATGTAGACACCGAGCCACTGCCTGTCTCCATCTCTTCCGCCTTCAGCATACCCACAACATTGTCAAACTTGAGCTCATCCGTGTTTGCAGTCATATTTAGGACCGCCTTCTGAGCTCCAAACCTTGCTGGAAGACAGCGTAGCAACTTCTTCACCAGCTTTTTCTCCTTGTACTTCTTTCCAAGTACACATGCTTCATGCACCATAGCACTGAGTTTGGCACTGAAGCTCGCCACCGTATCCGCATCTGACCACTCCAGATTCTCAAACTGCGACCCAAGATGATCCAGACGTGTCCTCTTGACACTGTCATCTCCTTCAAACGAATTCAGCAGGATCTCCCACGTCTCTTTAGCTGAAGTACTCCCCTGAATAAGCTGGAACTGCTCTACTTCAACAGCTCCGAAAATCGTCGAAAGCGCCTTTGCATTAAATTTTGATGCATTGCCCTCTGCCTCTGACCAATCCTCCTTTGGCTTAGGTTTCTTCCCATCTGTTGTGACTATGGTAGGTTCCTCCCAACCAGTCTCCACAGCTGTCCATGCATCTTCATTGATTCCTCGAATCAACTGCTTCATGTGAGCCTTCCAATGACCATACTGGTCCGTTTTCAACACGATTGCCTTCTGCACAGAAATAACCGTGTCCATCTTCACCTCTAGGATCACACCAGTAACTTAGGTGACCCGCTCTGATACCACTTGTAAGTGCAAAGACGACACAAACAATAGTACTGCAGAAGATAAATCAGAGAGACAATACACAAGCACACACCAATTGCTTTATTAGAAATCGCCTTGTAACCCCTATTACAAGCTATGCTTAATCAGCTTTACACGTCTAGTGTTACACCCTAACACACGCCAATGAACAATTCCTAAGCAACCCTAGCTTATGTCTCTCTTCCATCAAGTACTTCAGCCACTGCTTCAACACGACCCAGAACACCTCCAAGAGCTTCTCTCTCTATAAGATCAGCCTCCGTGTCTCTGTCTCTCTACAGACGACCACATAGCTATCTTATATTAGTCTCCACGTTCCCGAAATCCTAGTCTCCAAGGAACCACAATATAGACATATTCCATATCAGTAAGTGCAACTTTCCTTTTCTTGGAATGCACTTATTCCTCTTCTTTTAAGTCATAAACTTGCTCCCTAAGTTTATTCCTCTTTGCTTTTTTTCCAAGATACTCTCTTGCTCTCCAAGTCTACACGACTCCAGCTCAGCATTTCGACTCCACATGGTCTTCACCACTTCATACGACGTCTACTTCAACAACTACGTCAGCGACTATTTCAAGGCGGACATCTTTTCATCAATAAAATTCTCAATTGTAACTAAACTTCGGATGTATTTGTAAAATTTTGCGTTTCAGAAAACTCAAGAATTACCAAAGTCTCAAAAACGTACATAAATGTGAAAATACTCTAAAACCTACTAAAACCCATTTAATAGACTCAATACAAGACATATAACATAATCGAACTCGATCCGATATTCGAACTCACTTCATTATTGTATCATCTTTTTATCCTAGACTATTTAAGATAATCTAGTGCTTTCCTAGTCTATTTATTAAATGCTTAATCGAACCACAAACTGAACAATCATTATCAAATTTTCAGAACATCTCGACTCTAATTGTTTATTATATAAGCAAACATATTTTGAAAAGGAAAGTAGCATTTGCGTTGTGTGAGACTCTTCAAATCGAAACCAGTATTTTATTAAATACAATTTGATGAGAATGATAAGTCATCTTTCTCTCTCTCTCAGTCAGCGCAAAAAGCTTTTGATTGGGTGTGCGGCTTTTCCAGACCTGACTAATGTCAGGGAACAGAACTCAACTCAACTCAATGCAAACCTGTTTTTTTCTAATCACTCCTGACTCTCACGCACCATTTCTTTTTCTTTTTAACTTTATCATTTCCTTATATTTTATTTTTCACTTAATATGTACAATTATTTTATTTTTGTAAAACTAATATGTACAATATTTTCTTCTTCTTTTTTAACTGTATACAACACTTATTTGAAAAATACAATGAGTATCAGATTTATAAATAATTTTCTTGCGACTGAACTTTTTGTAAAGAGTTAAAAAAAAACAAAAAAAAATAAGAACTTTTTAATAGGTAAAATAAAATTTATGTAGTGTGATTTAACTAAATAGCATGTTAATTCTGCACCAACCTTTTGTTTTTGTTTTTTTTCTGTATATTTTAAATCTGCCAATGAGTCTCCCGATTCTGAAACATAGTAATACTGAAACATAATAATAGTAGGTAGATATTATTAGTTTACTTCGTAATCAAATCAATCATGTACTGTATATTAAATTGTCATCTCAATAGTAATGCAAGTATCAGTAGAAAACGTCTACGTACAACATTTTTGCCTTTTTGGTATTTACTGTAAAACAAAAGGTAAGAAAAAAATATACTATACACAATATATGTTTCAAAAGAACAAATAAAAGGAGCGAATCATGACTACGGCAGAGTAAAGGTGGGGGTGAACGGCTTCAAGGAGCTGATCTTCGAAACAACAGTGGATTTCAAAGGTGGAGAGTTTCATAATGGCGAAGAGATATCAGTTTCTCTCAAATATAAGAAACTCTTTGGTTATTGCAACCTATGTAGCAGTCTCTGTCACGATGAGGATTTATGCTCCCTGAATCCAAAAAAGCCTGATGAATGGAATCAGGAGAAGAAGAAGAGGAAGGAGACTCGCGAGGAGTCTGAAGGGAAATATGAGGATCGAGCTTGCAGTTATAAGGGGGTGGTCATTAACGGTAACTCTGAGGTCCAAGATATGGAGAGAAAAAGGCGTGAGTACTCCGGCAAGGGTAAGGGGAAGATGTTTGAGGAAACAGACTCTCGCTGGACGAAAGTCTTTGAGAGAGGAAGCACACACTAAAATGGATATCATGGCTGTAAGAGTCTCTCACGTGGGTTGGAAGAAGGGTCAAAGAGCAGAAACAGAAGATGGGAGCCTGTAAGAGCAAACTTACACAGAGACAGGAGCCATCAGAACTATGCAGGAAGAAGAGCTAGAAGCCCACAGGCTGTGGTTCATGAAGATGCTCGGGAGGAGGAAGAAATTCAGAATGATAAGGTGGTGATTCAAGAAGATCACAACTTGGCGTATGCTGCTTTACAAGAGGAGCTTACCAAGACTCAAGCAGAGCCTGTGGAGGTAAAATCTGATCTTGTGGACATGGATAATAGTCTCGATTTCGCTAATGAGGCAATAGGGAATGCGAATAATCTGGTTTGTTTTTGTTCCATGGATTGAGAACCAAAAGGCTTGCAAAGGAAATTATATGGCAATAAAAACTGATATGAGTAAGGCATATGATAGATTGGAATGAGATTTTATTCAAGCTCTTCTGCACAAAAAGAGATTTGAGTCACATTGGATACAACTGATGATGGAATGTATCTTATCGGTTCAATACCAGGTTTTATTAAATAGTCAGCCACGGGGGCTCATTATCCCGCAAAGAGGTCTACGACAAGGGGATCCTCTATCTCTTTATTTATTCATATTGTGCACGGAGGCCCTTATTGCAAACATAAAAAAGGCAGAAAGAGAGAAATAAATAATTGGAATGAAGGTAGTTAGAGCTTGTCCGTCCGTCAAGCCAACCTCAGGATCTTAAAGGAGTATGGAAAGGTATCAGGTCAATTAATTAACTTTCAAAAGTCTTCGATCCAGTTTGGACATACAATTGCGGAACCACTTCAGTAGGAATAACGGGACATTTTGGCTATACAAAATATAGGAAGAATGAGATCATATTTGAGGTTACCAGAAAACATCAGAGGCTCTAAGGTACAAGTTTTTGGATTTGTGCAGGAACGACTGAATAGCAGAGTGAATGGTTGGACGTTCAAGTTCTTTACTAAAGGAGAAAAGGAGGTGATTATCAAGTCGGTGATCACAGCTCTTCTGAATCATGTGATGTCGTGCTATCTGTTACCCAAGACAACTACGAAGAAACTTACTAGCGCAGTGGCGCAATTTTGGTGGAGTCCAAGTGGAAGTACAAAGGATATGCACTAGAAATAATGGGGTAAAGTTTGTCTAAGCAAGGAAGATGGCGGTTTAGGCTTCAAGGATATCTATGATTTCAATACTGTGATGCTTGGCAAGCAGCTATGGAGACTGATAGAGAAACTAAACACCTTGTTTTCTCGAGTTTTCAAGGAACAGTACTTCAGGAATGCTTCATCCCTGGAACCTATATGTTCTTATTCCCCATCTTATGGATGGCAGAGTATCACATCAGCTAGATTTCTAGTTAGCAAAAGACTAATTAAATAGGTGGAATCAGGATCATCCATCTCTGTATGGAATGATCCATGGCTCCCAACCACTCGCTCGAGACCAGCAAATAAAAATCAACATAACATTTACCCGGATCTTACCTTTGGTGCTCTCATTGATTCAACTTCGCGAACTTGGAATTTACAGGCAATTCAAGCGTTAGTGGATCCACAGGATGCAATGATTATTGCAATTATCCCTTTAATTAAAACATATATGATGGATAAGGATGGATGACATTTTACAAAGAATGGAAAATATACAGTCAAATCGGGCTACCAGATCGAAAGGGTTTATCCTGATAAGGTGCTGCCACCAGCTTTTTTGGGTCCCACTGTTGAGCCATTAAAGACACATTGCTGGAAAATATGATGCCCACCAAAAATGAAACATTTTTATGGCAATTGGTTTCTAGATACATCGCAGTTAGGAAAAATCTGCAAGAAAGAGGCATAAAAAGGGATATAGTTTGTCATCGATGTGGAGCTGCTGAGGAATCTATAAATCACGTTTTCTTTGAATGCCCACGAGCACGTTAAATCTGGGTACTTTCACAAATCCCATTGAATATAGCAAATTTAACGACTAGTTACCTATTTACAAATATGGATCATCTATTTTGGAGAGGCAAACCGGACATGGAAGATCATCAATTTGCATGGATATTATGGTATATTTGGAAAGCGAGAAAAAAATAAAGTGTTTAGCAACTTGGACATAGATCCACGAGAAACTTTACAATTTGAGAGATGGAATCGGTGCTCTGGAAAGAAGCACAAAATAAGAATATCAGGCCTACATCATCTCTCACGAAAAAGCTTACTCTTCAACCTATCCCAGGTCGGTGGTGTTTTTCTGATGGATCATGGAAAGAAAACAAATTTTTTCGGGACATGGTTGGTATAGCACTTTGGAGGGCTTTCAAGGATTACTGGAGGCACAAATTGTACGGGCTAGTTTATCCCCGCTACATTCAGAGATGGAAGCATTGTTATGGGTGATGGAGTGTATGAGGAATTTACGTCAATTTCAGGTCACATGGAACGTATTGTTCTCAATTGATGAAGATGGTTTCAGAACCGGAAGAATGTCCCGTTTTTCAAGCTACTTAGAAGATATCAAGACCCTGCGAGAAAATTTCATTAACTCAGAGATTATTCATGTACAACAGAAGCTAAACACAAAGGCGGATAAGCTCGCACGTAGTGCTCGGTTACAATCGTCTTTTGTCGTCCACATGGATGCGGAAGTACCTGAGTGGTTCACAGAGTAAATATGAATCTGTTTTTTTATATTGATGACAAAAAAAAGAAAAAGCAAATCAAAATGTCACATAGATAATTAAATAAAATTATTTTTAAATAATTAAAAAGAAAACTAATCAAAATTCCCCATGTAATTAAATAAAAAAATATATTTTTTTAAATGGTTAAGTAAAGAAAAACATCAATTTTAATGACGCTAATGCTACCAGCAAACGCTAAATCCTAAATTTGAAATTCTAAACTCTATATCTTAAATCCTAAACCTAAACCAAAACTCAAACCCTATACGCTAAACCTAAATCATAGACCCTAAAATCAAACCATATATCCTAAATCCAAATCTTAAACTTTAAACCCAAACCGCAAAACCTTAAACCAAAACTGTATACCCTAAACCCAAATTCTAAACCCAAATCCTAAACCCTAAATCCAAACCGTAAACTCTAAACACAAGCTTTATAACGTCATGGTTTGTGTTTAGGATTTACGGTTTGAGTTTAGGGTTTAGGATTTAGGTATAGGATCTAGGGTTTAGATTATAGGATATAAGTTTAAGGTATAGAGTTTAGGATATATTGTTTGGGTTTAAAGTTTAAGATTTAGGTTTAGGGTACATAATTTGGGTTTAGGATCTAGAATTTGGGTTTAGAGTATATAATTTGAATTTAGAATATAGAGTTTGAGTTTATGATTTAGAGTCTATGGTTAAACAAAAGTTAATATTTTTTTTAATAATCTATGTGTCACTTTGATTAGTTTTGGAGACTGAAGTGAATTTAAACGTTTACCCTAAGAGGTGAACTTAAATTTTGTTTTCTAAAAGAATTTTTGACAAATGGCTCAACCTATCAGACATAATAATTAATAAATGATAGAAAATTGAATAGTTACTTTTGTTGCTAATTAATGACAGATTTGATTTGCAACAAGAAAATAAGTAACCACATACTTCTAATCCTTATATAATTTTACTTAGCGAGATATCACATGTTGTTTGCTTTTTTGTAACATGTTTGTCTTGTTGTACGAACAGTTTAAAGCTAGAAAATAATTCAAACATTGAGTAAAACAAAAGCGAGAGAATCTCCCTTAGTAACTTAATAAGAAATACATGTTTACAACAATTCCAACAAAAAAAATGATTATCAAATGAAGACAGAGGTGGAAACAGTAGACTTAGAAGATGGCCATTCATCAAGAAACTTATAAAATCTCTGGCTCCGTTGCTCTTCTTCTAATTCATAATCTTTATCATCTCTTTGTCCCAGCTTCTCCTCAACCATTAGTGGACTTTCAAGTGTCCCTAAGTCAGTGCCAAGGATAAAGCAACTTCGATCAGAGTGCTTCTCCCTTTGTTTCAAAGACTCGTATCTAAAACAGCCAACGTCATCTTCCATTGCTAAGCCAGAGGAGCTTTTGATTGACCCGGATGGCTCTATTGAGAAGAAATCGTCCATGTATCCAGTTCTTTTACTTCTTACTCTTCACATTAAGAGAAAGCAGGCTCAAGTTTTTTCTCATTTAGAATGAAAAAACTAAGACAAAATTAAACAAAATAGAATGAAAAAAGCTAAAAGAGAGGAGTGTTAGTGTCCCAAACCTGGAAGAAGAGAGAGGAAAGTCTAGAAAGATACTTGGTGTAGAAGGAACATATAATTGAGGAGGAGGAGGAGAAGGAGGAAGAGGAGGAGGAAGAGGCTTTCTTGATGAACGGTTCTTGCCTCTATGCATATGTCTTTCACAGTACTTAGAATCTGGAGAAGCGTCTTTTGAGCATCTCCATTTCTTTCCATCAGTTCTTCTGCATCTTCCTGGCTCTGCATCTCTCTTTCTTCCCATTCCCATCTCGTACACATTCCACCCAACTACACAAAATCATGTTATAGTCTTACATTATAACCAAATTAACCCTAAAGATACTGCAACTGATTTAAAAAAATACAGATTAAAGCACAGTAAAACAAGTTTTCCTACAGTGTGGAGAAAAGAAATTTGATGATGAAGAGGACGAAGAGGAAGCAGAAGAAGAGAAGAGAAAGGGTCTTCTGATGAGGAAGAGGAGATGAGGAGGAACTGGAACATTTGCCGCTAAGTACTTGAAGACAAGAGCTTGATTTTCAAGCTCTTCCCATTGTGACTCAGTGAAAGGAATCCTAGTCGCCATAGAGAAATAGAGAGAAGAATTGATGATGAGGAAGAGAGAGACAGAAATTAGAGAGAGATGGATGTGTTGCAAATGTAGAGAGAGTAGGTATGATTTATTAAAGTTGTCCATTGGTCACCTGCAGTCTGCAGAATCTCTGTGCTTCATGTCCTCTTCTTGTTAATTGTTCTTTTTTCTTTCTTTTATTTTTTTCACCTTGTTATGGTTACCATTTACGTATTTTTCTTTGTTAAAGCTAGAATTGTGACAAAGAGACTTATGACCCATATCTAATTTATTTTGTTTTCGTCAGAAACAATTGTCTAATTAAGTTTCCCTTCAGAAACACCATTACAGTGTGGTATATATGGACAATTAATTTGATGAGTGTTTCCTTGCTGAGCCAAATGTCATTTGGGAAATGTATATTTTCCACCATATCTTATCTAAAAAATTGATCTAGGGCTTGTTCGTTTGTTCATCGAACTGATCCATTTGACTGGAACTGAGTCTCTTGTTCGTTTAGACCCAAAATCAACCACTCATTTGAATGGATCAGCTGAATGACTTTTTAAAATATAATTTAAATTTTGTAAACCAGTTGACTGAACCGAATCAGATCATTTGACTGGAACTGGTTCAGTCGAAATTCTGAAATGTCTATATTGCCCCTGATTTAACTTGAATATTACAAACCTAATTTTTATTCAGAGTATCGATCTTTTTTCTTCAGCCGACAACTTCATCTCTCTCAAACTCCATTCTCTCTCGAACTCCATGAAAGGAGCTTGAGCTCTCGCGGATCTCTGTCTCTCACGGGTCTCTCTCTCTCGCCGGAGCTCTCTTTCTCTCACCGGAGCGCTCTCTCTCTCTCTCGCCGGATCCCTCTCTCTCTCTCTCTCGCCGAATCTCTCTCTCTCTCTCTCGAACTCCATGAAAGGAGCTTGAGCTCTCGCGGATCTCTCTCTCTCTCACAGGTCTCTCTCTCTCGCGGGTCTCTCTCTCTCGCCGGAGCTCTCTTTCTCTCTCTCGCCGGATCTCTCTCTCTCTTGCCGCAACTCACTCTCTCTCTCTCGGGTATCTCTCAAAGTCTCTCTCCCTCGAGTTTTCTTCTTTTAGATCTCTATAGATGGTTAGGCCCTGTTACGAGCTTGCTTGAGATGGTCACAGAGAGGGCTTGGGTTCCCTTTTGAATTAAGAGATGGTCACTTGGTTTATGCTTGAAATCGTTGTGTTCATAGACTGCTTGGGTTCCCTTTTGAATTTGTCATGGGTTTATGCTTGAGAATGTGTTTGCTTCTTTGAACTTGAAATGATCAAATTTACAATCTCATATATGTGGGTTTTAGTTTTCAATACAGTGGGTTTGATGGGTTTGTATAGTTCATCATTTGCTTGAGATTATTTAAGATGTTAGTTTTATAAATTATGACAAGAACTGCTATCTTTTGATTATAAGAATCATGCGCTGAAGCAATACTTTCTTAAGTTGACTAAAGTTTATTACTATGGAGAATGTGTTTCTAACGCAAAGCTTATAAACCATATAACAGGAAGCTATTGATCTTCAGAGTATTCTAACGCTGCAATGACCTCTGTCCCTGGTACTGATGTAAGTACATTTTTTAACTGAATGGTTTTCTTAGTTTAGTTCCTCATACTGAATATTTGAATGGTTCTCTTAGTTTAGTTAAGTGATGTCTGTCTGTTGTTGTTGTCTCCTCATGTGATTTTTAAACTGGTATTGAATATTTGAATGCTATAAGAGTCTTGCATGGACTGATGAGCAAACTCGGTTCTACCTCAAACTGAGAGTTGAGGAGAAGCTGAAAGGAAATGAAAGAAAAGGAAATCTCAATGATGTTGGGAGACAGTCCATTATCGACAAATTCTGTGAAGCTTATGGGGAAAGGCATGCTTGGAGAAAATTTGGGATCAAGCACACTACTTGCAAAACTCAGTATTCAAGGTTCAAGCGGTTGATCAACAAGAGGACCGGACTTGGCTATGATGCAAATGGGTATGTAAACATGTCTGATGACTGGTGGGATCAACTTTGTAAGGTACAGTCTCTGCTTGCTATTTATTGTTTGTGGTTGCTTGTTTATGTTAAGTGATGTATGTCTGTTATTGATGTATGTCTATTGTTGTGGGTTTTAGGAATTTCCAACAGCTAGAAAGCTTAAAGAGAATCCACTAGCAAATGTTGACTTGTTGGAGAATGTGTTTGGAGCGGTTCACGTAAGTGGAGGTGAAGGATGGACTGCTCAGCAAGGCGAAAACAGCTTGGATAAGCAAGGCGACGACCATGTGGATCAGGAAGGCGAAAATAATGATGCTGAAGACACTGATGTGGATCAAGTTCCTCCTACTCAGGAAACCAGTGCTCCAGCTGAATCAAGAACTGCTGGCCCTTCATCCAGTAGAGGCCCTTCATCCAGTAGAACAAAAGCTAACAGGAAGAGATCAAGGGCTGCGCAAGTAGCACAGGCTGTAGCAGATAGTCTTACTGACAAGAACAAGGTGATAGGGAGCCACCCTGAGTTCAGTTGCAACCAGCTTACAGCTATGGAAGCTTTACACTCACTGTCTGCTATCAGGCACTGGTCTCCTTTGTAAAAGGCAGCCATTGACCATCTCAAGCAGGACCCTACCAATCGTCAGACTTTCTTGTTTTACAAAGATGATGAGGACAAGGTTCTCTACTTGGAGTATGCTACTGGTGAAAGTAGAGATGCTTGAAGACTATGTTATGCTTGTGCTTCTGTTTGCTACTGTTATGCTTTGTGTTTCTCTTTTGGTTTGAGTTTGATATGTTCAAAACTCTACTGTTCTTTTTGTGTTTTGACTTATCTTATTATATGAGAATCAACTTTTGACTTGTGTTTTGACTTATCTTATTATATGAGAATCAGCTTTTGTTTGGAGTGCAATGGTTCTGACCTTTGGTGAACCATTTGGTTTTGATATTCCAGGTTTGATGAAGTAGAGGATACGGCTTGGTGAAGTAGAAGAAGTCAAGATGGACAGTAACGTAAGTCTAAACCTTCTGATGTTGATCCGTTAGCTTCTTGCACACGTCGACTTGGTTTTTTTCTGATATCTGTTACTAAATTCTTTGTGTATTTGCAGAGCATATTAAGACTTTTAATTGAGGATGATGAGTTGGACTTGTTATTTGATGAGAATCAGTACATGTGTGCTCTTTTGGAGGAAATGGGTGGAGCAACAGAAGCTGATGCTGATAGGCAATTAGTCAGGACAAACCGAGGTGAAGGTTGGCGACGTGTGCAACGTTTTATGAATGGGTCTGAGGTACAATGCTATGAGATTCTACGCATGAACCAGGAAACATTTAAGAGTTTGTGTAAGGTGCTATCAGAAAAGTATGGGTTAAAGGAGACTCACAATATTTTCGTTGAGGAGAGTGTTGCAATGTTCTTAGAGACGGTCGGACAAGATGCAACTGTACGGGCTATAGCAGAGCATTATCAACATTCAACTGACACTGTGAAAAGGAAGTTAGAACAGGTATTAAGTTCTTTCTTGAAGCTTGGTGTTTGTTTTTTTGTAGCTCTAAGTGCTAAACGAAGTCTGTTACTGATGATGTTATGTTACAGGTATTGAGTTCTCTCTTGAAGCTTGCATCAGATATTGTGAAACCAACGAGGAATGAGTTTGCAACAGCTAGTCCTTTTCTAGAAGGTAAACCGCAGTATTGGCCTTATTTTAGGAACTGCATAGGTGCTTTAGATGGAACTCATATTACTGTCCGTCCACCATGTGGGAATAGTGAGCCATTTAGAGGTAGAAAAGGTGAACCAACCATGAATGTGCTGGCTATTTGTAATTTTGACATGAGGTTCATCTACGCTTATGTTGGAGTTCCCGGGAGAGCACATGACACGAAGGTGCTAACATATTGTGCTACTGAAGAAGCTTCTTTTCCTCACCCACCAGCTGGAAAATACTACTTGGTCGACTCAGGCTATCCAACCAGAACTGGTTACTTAGGTCCTCATCGCAAGAATAGATACCATATAGATCAGTTCAACAGAGGAGGTCCACCATCAAACACTAGGGAATTGTTCAACCGCAAGCACTCCGGTTTAAGATCAATGATTGAGAGGACTTTTGGTGTTTGGAAAGCCAAATGGAGAGTTTTAGACAGAAAACATCCCAAGTATAAGCTGAAGAAGTGGATAAAGATTGTGACAGCAACCATGGCCCTCCACAACTTTATTCGAGATTCGCAACATGGAGATACTGATTTTTCATATTGGGAAGGAGTGGAATCATATGAACAACATGGTGATGATGAAGAAGAACATGTCGGATACATTCCGCAGGGTGATAGATTGATGGAGAGTGTGCGTCACTGTATTACTATGGAGATGGCAAGAGGAACTAGACTTCCATACTAGCATCATACAAGTATGTCTCTATGGTCTTTTTATGTTTGTAGGTATGTCTTCCCATTGTTGATTGACTGACCAAGAACTCTTTGTATGGTTTATATGGCAGGTTGTTTCTCTTCTTGGATTGTTGTAGCAATGAGTGAAGAATGTGGAAGTTCTTGTTTGTGGTCCAAAGATATGAGACAGTGTGGAAAACGTATGACATTGTTTTCTTTAGATGGGTTTCTTTAAATTGTTAGACATCTTTTAAATTTCAGTTTTATAAACATTATGAAATAAAATTTTATAAATGTCAAAATGTTGATTTTAAAATAATTTTAGTGTAAATATATTTTATAATGAATAATAAAATTTTGTGTAGTTAAAATTGATATCAAATATATGATTAAACCAAAATAGGGGTATATATGTAATTTGGTTATTAAACTCATTTGAATGATTCATTTAAATGGAGAAACAAACATAAAATACATTCAAATGGTTCATTCAAATGACTCATCCAAATGGAGAAACAAACATGACCAAAATTTGAATGGATCATTTAGATGGAGCACACAAATGGATCAGCTAAATGGATTCATCTAAATGGAGAAACAAACAGGGTCCTAACCATTGAAGTGGTTAGCAATGAATGACTGAACAATCTTAAATGCCTCAAGAACCCTATCTTTAGACTTATGAAAATATCCAAGGGGTATTTCGGTTTTTTTATCAGTGAAGATGATATAGTTCTTCTAATTTTCTCTAGATATAAAGGAAGCAGTCCAATCATCATAACAAACAAGATCAAAACAATTTTCATAAATTGTATTATTTCTTGGAAATCAAATGAAAACTTCACAATCATCATTTTTAACATAAACATTAGAAAAAAATCAATTTCAAACCTCAAACATGAAGATGACCAAATCTACTGTAATGCCCCGACCCGTCCACGGATAATCGGCCATCCACCCCCGCTCTCTCAGTCCGTGGGTACATCCCATCCGACGGTCGGTCGTTAATTTTCCAAGACTCGAAATCATAGTTTATTGACTCGGTAATCACCACATGACATTTCCCCGTGCTTTGGCCTCACTCACACGGTATCGCAAATCACTTCCCGATAGGTCACCCATCCATTCAGTACACCAGCCCAAAAACACTTAACTCTGGAGTTCTAAATAGATGTGTGATGGAAAAGGCAAGTCAACTTTGGTGACATAGGTAGCCAAATCAATTCTCTTAAGCATGTTTTACATATCACAATTCGGGATGTTACGATTCATCCCCTCTCAAAGAACGCAACATCCTCGTTACGCCCCACAATAGGTCTTAAGAAGCCTCTCAGGTCAGAACTGAGACGGCTAACCAGCTCTGATACCACTTGTAATTCCCCAACCCGCCCACGGCTAATGGTCCACCCACGCCCGCTCTCTCGTCCCGTGGGCCCCATCTTATCCGATGGTCGGTCGTTAATTTTCCAAGGCTCAAAATCATCATTTACTGATCCTGCAATCACCACATGACCTTTCCCCGTGCTTTGGCCTCACTCACACGGTATCGCGAATCACTTTCCGATGGGTCACCCATCCTTTCACTACTCCAGCCCAAGCACGCTTAATTCTGGAGTTCTAAACGGATGTGTGACGGAAAAGGTAAGTCAACTTTTGTGACATAGATAGCTAAATTAATTCTCTTAAGCCTTTTTTACAAATTACAACTCAGGATGTTACATGTACCATGTCACAAAGTACCATTATTCAAAACAGAAGAAGAATTAAAAGTGCAAGTAAGTTTAGAAAGATATTTTGTGTCTTCCAGCAAGTAAAATACTTCTTTTGCAACTTATTTTCCAACCACCGGTGCTCTCAATATCCTTAAACTTAACATTATTATGAGTAAAGATAACATTGAAGTTTAAATTAGTAGCAACTTTTGTTTACATATACGAGATTTGAATTAATTATACATTTATAAAGCTTTAGATTCTTTATCAAATTATTTCAGGTTTCTTAATCCTTTGATTGGCATTCTATCATCATTTGCAATCATAACATGTCCGAACAGAAGATTCAATATTCTTGATTAGTCTGTTGGAGAAAAATATCCAGACATAAGTTTTCTCTAGCTTCTGGATAGACCCTCGACTTCCGGACCCTTGCTCAAGAAGAAACCTAGGGACCGACCCCTGCCTTAGATCCGACCCCCTTGATCGGACCGACCCTTGAAGCAAAATAGAAGTTTTCCGCTTAAGGGGAAACTTCCATTTTCCGGTTATGGAAGAGTTCTATTACTTGAAGCCGACATCTACAACTATAAAAGGGGAGCCCAAACCCTAGAATAAGGAATCGACTATTCTAGACTAGAAGATTAGAGTTTAGGCGACAAAGACTAGGGTTTATACACCCAAACATTATAGTCCTAAAAAAACACTCAATAACATCTTCTAGTTTACGATTTCTCTTGCTTTCATACAAACTCTCTAGTGTTCCGTAGTACTAAAATGATCCTACACAAAAATACCCTGACAGTTTGGCGCTAGAGAGAGGGGAGTGATCCAGCTACGTGACGATGGCACTAGAGGATGATACTAACCAAGCAGAGATGACCCCGAGGGAGATCGAGCTCCTCAACAAGCTCGAGTTTCTTCAAAGTCAGGTTACCGATCTTCACAAAGCTCGGGAGATCACATCCAGAGGTCCTGAACTTCTTCTCGAAGTTCAAACCCTAAAAGATCAACTTGGAGAACACTCCAAGCAACTACAGCAGAGCGCCGAGAAGCTAAACGCTATAGAAGCGGAGAATCTTGTCCTCTGACAAAAGAACCATACCCTCGGTGAAACTAGCAACAAGCAAAGCGGTTCCGAACTAGGGTTCGACCCATGGCTTCGCTCAATACTCCACGCGATGGTGAAGATGCACCTCATCGACCCGTTTCCGCCAACGACGAACCTGAAGGCCGAGAAGCCGCAAATGACGGGACCCAAGTGCAAGTGGATAGCGATTCCAATACGGAAGACGAAGAGTACTCACCCGATGATCCTGGGATCTCAGACCCGACTCTAGCCGCCTAGTTAGAAAGGGTGGTCTCCGAAAGGTTCGGCACCATTCAATCTATGGTAGAAAGGCTCCCAGGGGTAGCTCCCCCTATTCAGAGGAGTAATGAGGGGTCCTACTCCGATACACCTTTCGTGGAAGAGATTGCCTCGGTGGAGATGCCACGCAAGTTCTCTTTCCCGATCATAAAGATGTACGAAGGTACTGGGGATCCTAACAATCATATCGCCCAGTACAAGCAACGCATGCTAACAATAGCAATCCCCCGGGACGCACGGGAAGCTACTATGTGCAAGGGATCCGGGTCAACCTTGACCGGCCCTGCTCTCCAGTGGTACATCAATCTTCCTACCAAGTCCATCAAGTCCTTTGCAGTCCCTAGCGACAAGTTTGTAGAGCAATTTGCTAGTAGTCACAACCTAGAGAAGAACTCATACGACCTCTATGAAGTCCTCCAGCATAGGAACGAACCCTGTTAGGGTATTTTTATGTAGGATAGTTTAAGTGCTACGGAACACAAGAGGATTTGTTTGTAAGAGTTGTAAATCGAGAACAAAGAGATGTTATTGAGTTATTGATCGGGACTACAACGTTTGGTGGTGTATGAACCCTAGTTCTAGCCGCCTAAACTCTAATCTCTAAGTCTCGAATTGTGGATCCCTTATTCTAGGGTTTGGGCTCCCCTTTTATAGTTGTAGATGTCGGCTTCAAGTAATAGAACTCTTCCATAATCAGAAAATGGAAGTTTCCCCTTAGATAGAAAACTTCTATTTTGCTCCAAGGGGCGGTCCGATCTAGGGGTTGGAACCAAGGCAGGGGTTGGTTCCTGGTTTCTTCTTGAACAAGGGTCCGGAATTCGAGAACCTGTCCGGAAGCTGGAGAAAACTCATGTCTGGATATTTTTCCCCAACAGTTTGCCCCTTATTCCTTGATTTACTCGTGGAAATCAATGGATAACATGTGCTTCTTGAGCCTTGGTAGTTTTCTCTTGGGTACCTTATCTTCTTGCAGTGGGTCAGACCGGGACCGTAACCGGAAACTATGATTCAAGAAGGCTTTAGAATTTCTCGACCCAATCGCTGAAAGATAATTCGGATCATCCATAATTACTATAATCTTAATTCCTTTCGAGGATCATGTCTTTACTCCAAAAGATCTGGGTAGCGGGGTTCATTTGAATTTGAATTTCCCGAGCCCAGTCTTGGGAACTCCGAGATTGTTGGGGTCAAAATCGGTCAAGACGAAATCGATGTCCGAAAGTCTCGGAAAAATATAAAAGATGTTAGAGCAACCTCGAGAGACTAATTGTTAATCGAGAAACCTTGGAAAAATATTAAGTTCGAGATTAATCATCTCGAAATCAACGGCTAGAAACGTTTTCTACAAGAGGAAAAACCTACGGAAAACTAAAAAGAACGCAAAAACACGCACAAGCCGAAGGAACCGAGCAGCCGACTCCGGTCGCGGCCGTGGCCGCCGTGCGGCTAGCCCCCGTGCTGGCCGTAGCCGCCGGCGGCTAGCGCCCGTGCTGGCCGTGGCCGCCGGGAGGCTAGCCCCCGTGCTGGCCGTGGCCGCCGGCGGCTAGCGCCCGTGCTGGCCGTGGCCGCCGGGCGGCTAGCCCCGTGCTGGCCGTGGCCGCCGGCGGCTAGCGCCCGTGCTGGCCGTGGCCGCCGGGCGGCTAGCCCCCGTGCTGGCCGTGGCCGCCGGCGGCTAGCGCCCGTGCTGGCCGTGGCCGCCGGGCGGCTAGCCCCCGTGTTGGCCGTGGCCGCCGGCGGCTAGCGCCCATGCTGGCCGTTGTCGCCGGGCGGCTAGCCCCGTGCTGGCTCGGGTCGTCGGGCGGCTAGTCTTCGTGCGTAAGTTCTAGGCCCCCGGGTCGCCAGAAATCCATGTTTTGCGACTTTCCGAGATCCCGCAAACAAAACTCCTTTTCCTGCTCCAAGATTTCAGAGAACCCGTAAGACGTCAACGGACAGAAAGACTTCGTATAAAACGGTGATGGTTATCTTAAAACACCATTCGCCTCAGCAATGGATCAAAGATCTTCCGAAAGACTCGACATCCAAGTAGGAGCATTCTTTCAAAGAAATCGTAGAAAAAAACGGAAGTTCGGAAGACGGACCGAAAGGGACCAAACCCGATCGGACGGCCCATTTACGATTTTCTAAAAGATAGATACGACGGTTTAAAATTATCTTCACATAATAAGATAAATGTTAAACTTCCGAAAGGATAAATGTCAACTTTCCCGATAAACACGAAGGCTGACGAAAATGGAAAAAGCCCAGCTCGCGGCAGACTCAGCCCATCAAGAATATACCGTCATATGGGAGTATATAAGCAAGGGTAGGAGCAGAGGAAGGGGGATCCGAAATCAGAAGAAAGAAACCACTCTAGAGCAACTTAGAACTTAGGCTTTTATTTCCTTTTTAGCGAGCTGCGACTCAACTAGGTTGGATCTAGGTTTTGAGACTAGCGACGATCGACAGCTCTCGCAGCCGAGATCTCGACCTGTTGTTCAAACGCTCTCCGCGAATTCGGAAATAAGATTCTTTCTTTTGCTCTCTTTATTTTACGTATTTATTCCCAAACTAAACTCGTATTAACTTTGTCGTGCGTGGCCCAGCAGATAGCTGGGATCCTCGGGGAAAACTAGGTCAGCTTAGTTTTCCTACGTTTTAACTTAACTAAAATCGACAGTGCGAATTTCGGTTCCCACAGTTTGGCGCTAGAAGGAGGGGGATACACGGATTTATCTTTCTCGCAACTACGCACGCCCAGTTAAGCATGCCTGCTAATGCGGAAAAAGATAAGCAAACGCACGACGGACCAGCCGCCGATGCCAACGCTGAGAAGACTCCTGCCGTAAACGTATCGACGGTCACTGCCGAGGCAAACACCGCGATGCTGGACCAGGTGAACGAACTGTTCGCCACCGCCCAGAAACGGTCGGAAGAACAAGAGAAACTAATGGCTTCACTCGCTAAACAGGTCAATACCTTAACAGCGAAAAGCAAACTCCCGCACGGATCCACCAAGGTGAGGCGTGTCAGGAGGCCCGACTTCAGAACTGCCGGAGACCAAGAAAAAGATACCCCGAGAAAATCCCCGGAACTCATCCCTGACGATACCACTCCGGCGGGGCAGAAGAAAACGACGGATAACCTCCCACCTCCCGCAAGGGAAAACGAAGGAGACGATGTCGAAAGAATCAACCTGGATATCAGCGATCAATCGGATCCGTCCGACGAAGACGCCGACATCCACCATAGAAGGACCCGAAGTCATTCAGCTCGACTGGCGGCAGCCTTCGAAAAACCCATGACAAAGAGGAAGAAGACCTCTACTGGTCAGAGTAAGAGAGGTTGGCTGAAGACCAGACTCAGGCCTATCGCAGCTAACGTAGACAAAGGAGCGCGAACGGCGCCAACGAGATCCATGATTTGCGCGAGTACATCGCAAAAACTGCAGCCGAGGTGAAAGCGGTAAAATCGCAGATTCACCACGCAACCAGCACTGCCCCCGAGATCGACCTGCTCCTCGAGGAATCGAGAAAGACTCCGTTCACCTATCGAATCACGGACGCACGAGTCTCAGATCCCGAGAAAATAAAGCTTCCCACCTACGACGGAACCACAGATCCGAAGGCACATCTGCAGTCCTTCCAGATTGCGATGGCGAGGTCTAATCTTCCGGAGCGGGAAAAGGACGTCGGCTGCTGTCTCCTATTCATCGAGAACCTCAGAGGTGCTGCGCTCGAGTGGTTCTCACACTTGAAAAGAAACTCCATCAGAAGTTTCCGCCAGCTTGCTTCAGCTTTTCTGAAGCAATTCTCCATGTTCATGGACAGGGAAACTTCCGACGTAGACCTTTGGAGTCTAATTCAAAAGGAAGATGAACCGCTCCGCGACTACATAAGGAGGTTCAAACTCGTGATGTCCAGGATAACAGGCCTCAGCGACAGAGTCGCCATCGACGCCCTGAGAAAAACCTCTGGTACAAATCAAAATTCCGAAAGTGGATTTCTTTGGAGAGGCCACGCACCATCCAGGACACTCTCCACAAGGCGACGGATTTCATCATCATGGAAGAAGAGATGAAAGTCCTGGCGCAAAAGCATGGACCGCAGAAAGCGTCCGGCAAGAAGAAAACCTCTCGTAACGACAAGTACGTCCATCACGAAGGGGAAGACGTCCAAGGCGAACATAACTACGGCGTCAATTCCGAACAAGGAAGGACCGCCGGAAACACTTGGACGCGGAACTCGTACAAGGACAATTCCAGCTGCGAGTTCCATCAGACGAGAGGTCACTCCACCGCCAACTGCAAAGTCCTCGGCGCTAGACTCATTACGAAGCTGCTTGCCGGCGAACTAGCAACGGTCAGGAGCGTGAAAGACCTGCTCCTAGATTCTGACCGTCCGCCAAGACCGACGGAGCCAATCCCGAGAATAACGCTCCTGGAACTCAATCGGGTGAAAAATGCGGACGGAGACAAGACGACGAAGGAAACAACAACAACCGCCAAGGATCAACATGATCATCAGAGGATCGCATTTTTACGAGGACTCCGTTTCGTCGATCAAAGCCTACGGACGGAGGGCCGAAACAAGCCCCGGATGGTGTCCAGAGGACGACGTTCCCAATCACGCAATCATCTTCGAGGAACAGGATACGGCCGGACTCGATAAACCCCACTACGATCCTCTGGCCATCGACTTGGTGATTCAGGATCTCGAAGTCGGTCGCATCCTCATCGACACAGGAAGCACGGTCAACATCATGTTCCGCGACACTCTGCAGAGGATGAACATACCCCTCGGAGAAGTCATCCCAGAACCAAGACCGTTGACTGGATTCTCGGGCGTCACGTCCATGACCCTCGGAAAAATCAGACTCCCGGTCATGGCTAAAGAAGTCACGAAGATCGTCGAATTCGCGGTAGTGGATAACCCGGCTATCTATAACGCCATAATGGGAACTCCTTGGATAAACGCCATGAAGGCAGTCCCGTCCACTTACCATCTCAGCGTCAAGTTTCCAACACCGACTGGAACAGCGGTAATCTGGGGAAGCCAAAAACAGTCGCGACTCTGCTTCCTGGCTGAACATAAATTGCGCAGCAATCTGAACGCCCCAGTAGCTAACCCGAAGCGAACTAAGAAGCATCTGAGTATCTTCGAGAACTCAGCAAAGAACAGCGCGGATTTGTCCGAACAGGCCACAACTCAGGATAGCGGGAAAATCCTCGAGTCCATCGCCGAAAGAACGGATGACCTAACTCCCAACGCGACCACCGACTTAGCTGAAACAGTCAAGGCGCCGGAAATCGTGGAGTAATAGCAACCGCGATAGAAACAGAACTACGAGATGGCTTTATCCTCGCAAGAGGTACGTAGGCAGCTCGTCGCAACCCAACGAGTTCAGCTATCCCCCTCACCAAAAAGGGGGGGGGGGGAAGATGGGGACAAACATCCTTGTACTTCCGCAAAAATACTTTTCACATGTACTCTACATTATAAGATCTTTAATTCAAATGCTTACTCAACGCATAAACATTACGGAAAACGAAAATCATATCTTTGAGGAACGCGAGACGTCGTTAGTTCCCGAAAAGTCTTGATTCTCCATTCTCCTCCAAACAGTCCATCCGCGACTCTAAAAAACTCTATCAAACAGTCTGTCCGCGACTCTAAAGTTCATTTCCGTCGATTGGCCCCGACGGCAAAACATAGAAACGTTTCACTCAATCAAATTCGTAGTCTGGCTTCTAACGAAGTCCTCTTGCATCCGACAAGGATACCATAGCGCGCTATACAAAAAAATCCAAATTTTGGTTAGCTTTTCGTAAAGGAAGTAGCTCGACTCGTATCCAAACGAATCATATAAGCCGATAAGCATTTCGCAGATTCTAAAACGGTACGAGTCAGGTTGAAATCGCAAACAGGCAAAACGAAAGCCGATTTGTCATCGCACAGCTTCAGTCCGAAAGTAGACCTAGGTCTTGCCCTAAACCCAGCCTTGCTGGTATCTAAGACATCTCATAGGCATAAGTATCCAGAATACGAGATTCCAAAATTTGCTTCTTATCGCTTACAAACCTAACTTTCGCTACAAAGTAACCTACGGATCAAGCGACAAAAAAAAGAGATTGAATACGAAGTGACTGCACGTATTCAAACCCTCTGCACTTGACGAAAGTATAAATCAAAACGCAGAATTCATAAAAGCATTCATAGCAGGGATTCAAAAGCCACCAACGGCCAATCCCGAGAAACACAAAGTCACGCGACCTCCTAAGGGTCGCAACACATACATACAAACAGCCACACTTGGCCTATCACAAATTATAATCGAATGCATAACAATCGGTTAGAGATATTCCAAACGAGGAGTCGGGCTGGTCGACCTCTTCACCCCCGTCGCCTGCATTCAAACCCGCGCCTACATCCGCCGTATCTTCCGAGACTTGGATAGGATTCCACAACTCTCGAATTCTCCCTTCGATCGGAGGAACAAAGGATTCGGCGTTAGCGCATATTCTCATCGAGCCATCCATCGCGGCAAGTTCGCCGGAAAGAGAGAAACCCTCACGCTGCATCTTGTGTAGAGTACCGACCGAACCACGACACTCGCGAAAATCGCCTACAAAGTCCTGAGCCTCTTTGTACGCTTCGAATTCGGTAGAGAAAATTTCGGCCCTTCGGTTCAGCTCGGCGGCAGCTCTTCTCCGATCGCTCCTTTCCGCACGAACGAGGGCTCGAGCCTGGACCTCGGCTTGCCGGCGTTTTTGCTCCTCCACCTCCAACCGATACTTGACGAATTCCCTTTCCGTTTCCTCCGCTTTGAAACGGGCCAGCCGGGCAGTACGGAAACTTCCATCGATCGATGCGTTCCACACTCTCACGGCCTGCAAAGAAGTCGAGGTCAAATAAAAAGAAAAAGGGATTTACTCAAGTTTCGAAAACAAACCTCGTTGACCAAGCGAGCACCCTCCGCAGTCACCTTGTCCCTCTCCTCGTTGTCCAAAGACTCGTCACGGGAAAATGCCGGAGGGAGTTCATCAAAGAAGTCAACCGGGGGAGGAACACCGTGATTCTCTGTAGTAAAGTCAGGATCGTATCTCGGCAGCTCACCATCTCCCGACGAGGCCTCGAAAGCAATCCCTTTATCCTTCCGAGATCTCCGCCTCCGCCTTGAAGGGGCAAAAACGTAGGATCTATCATTGACACAGGGCCGCGTACCGCCTCGCGATCGGTGAAGCGCGACCGCCCCTCGAATCCGGTCAAGAGTAAAGGAGTTCCAGGAACAAGGCATTGTCCTAAAAATGTCTCTCTTGGTCAAAAGATCGGAAGGAACATGCGCGAGACACCTGTTCTCTGAACAAAAAAAAAAAAAACACACACACGTTCAGTACTCGCTTTTCGGATTCTAAGAAAGGGGATGCGACAATCTTACCTCGTTGGTACAACCAGTCCGTCGGGAATAGGTGGAGAAAGCCTTCCTCGACAGACTCTCCATCTATCCTCACGAAAAAGAAACGGTCAACGTAATCCTTGGCATGCGAGGTGACTCCATGGATTACTGAAAAATTGGTCCTCGCCTTCATGGAGTATACTCCATTGATGCTCGTCGTCTTGGAGTTCCACAACCCTTCGAAGTCAGCAGGGCTAAGGTCCATCCCTAACTCGTAACTCAAAATCACAACGCCAAGCCAGCTTTCCAAAGCCGGCACGTTCAGCTGGCTGATTACGATTCCGAAACGGTCGAGAGCCTGAACAATGACCCCAGGGATTGGGAACCACAGTCGGCATTGCGTCAGGAACGCCTCGTAGCAAGTAAAGTAACCCTTCGGAGGATGCTCTGAACTCTCATTCCCGCGAGGAATGCGAAACATGACTCCCTTCGAACCTCATAAAACTCTCGAAGAGTTCCAAGATATTCAGGGGATACTTCGCTCGGCGAGTCAGTTTCCTTACGCGCCCTCAGAGGTCGCCGGGGAATCGGGATCACGGGAAGGGGAGCATCAGAACCGAAGACGGCGTCACAATACGCACTCCTGTCAATCTCTGGAACCTCGGGTTTCGGAACTTCCTCCTCTGCATGGAAACTATCCGAAGACGAGTGAGACTGCCTCCTCGAGGATTTTGATCTTGAAGCCATTCTTTTCTTAAAGGTAGATAGAGAATTTGCAAGAGAGAGATTAACTTAATATTCTTGGATGAAATAAGAATGGTAAAGAATTCACAAGTCTTTATAGGCAAGAATTTGACTATTCACCCCGACCTTCGACACGATTTCGTCTCCATACTTTCCTCACGAACCATACCGCAAGCTAGGACCTACAAATCCTACGGCTCCATACCGCAACCAGAAATCGATGTCCGAAAGTCTCGGAAAAACATGAAAGATGTTAGAGCAACCTCGAGAGACTAATTGTTAATCGAGAAACCTTGGAAAAATATTAAGTTCGAGATTAATCATCTCGAAATCAATGGCTAGAAACGTTTTCTACACGAGGAAAAACCTACGGAAAACTAAAAAGAACGCAAAAACACGCACAAGCCGAAGGAACCGAGCAGCCGACTCGGTCGCGGCCGTGGCCGCCGGGCGGCCAGCCCCCGTGCTGGCCGTAGCCGCCGGCGGCTAGCGCCCGTGCTGGCCGTGGCCGCCGGGCGGCTAGCCCCCGTGCTGGCCGTGGCCGGCGGCGGCTAGCGCCCGTGCTGTCCGTGGCCGCCGGGCGGCTAGCCCCCGTGCTGGCCGTGGCCGCCGGCGGCTAGCGCCCGTGCTGGCCGTGGCCGCCGGGCGGCTAGCCCCCGTGCTGGCCGTGGTCGCCGGGGGGCTAGCCCCGTGCTGGCTCGGGTCGTCGGGCGGCTAGTCTTCGTGCGTAAGTTCTAGGCCCCGGGTCGCCAGAAATCCGTGTTTTGCGACTTTCCGAGATCCCGCAAACAAAACTCTTTTTCCTGCTCCAAGATTTCGGAGAACCCGTAAGACGTCAACGGACAGAAAAACTTCGTATAAAACGGTGATGGTTATCTTAAAACACCATTCGCCTCAGCAATGGATCGAAGATCTTCCGAAAGACTCGACATCCAAGTAGGAGCATTCTTTCAAAGAAATCGTAGAAAACAACAGAAGTTCGGAAGATAGCCCGAAAGGGACCAAACCGATCGGATGGCCCATTTACGATTTTCTAAAAGATAGATACGACGGTTTACAATTATCTTCACATAACAAGATAAATGTTAAACTTCCGAAAGGATAAATGTCAAATTTCCGAAAGGATAAATGTCAACTTTCCCGATAAACACGAAGGCCGACGAAAATGGAAAAAGCCCAGCTCGCGGCAGACTCAGCCCATCAAGAATAGACCGTCATATGGGAGTATATAAGCAAGGGTAGGAGCAGAGGAAGGGGGATCCGAAATCAGAAGAAAGAAACCACTCTAGAGCAACTTAGAACTTAGGCTTTTATTTCCTTTTTAGCGAGCTGCGACTCAACTAGGTTAGATCTAGGTTTTGAGACTAGCGACGATCGACAGCTCTCGCAGCCGAGATCTCGACCTGTTGTTCAAACGCTCTCCGCGAATTCGGAAATAAGATTCTTTCTTTTGCTCTCTTTATTTTACGTATTTATTCCCAAACTAAACTCGTATTAACTTCGTCGTGCGTGGCCCAGCAGATAGCCGGGATCCTCGGGGAAAACTAGGTAAGCTTAGTTTTCTACGTTTTAACTTAACTAAAATCGACAGTGCGAATTTCGGTTCCCACAGAGATCCCGGATCGGCGGATTTTCCGAGAAGAACTCCCAACGGCTCTCTGCCCCTTTTTGTATATATATACTCTCTTATTCGTGTAACGTCTCCTTAACCCCGAATCTTGCCATTTCTCGTGCCAACTCCTGAAGCTTTTTAATTGCAAAAATGAGCGAATTGGAGAAGAGAGCTAACTCCTTGTCATCCGGATCCAGCAGCCCACCGTCACGCCATGACACAAAGGTGCGAAATCCTTTGAGTCCAGCTCCCCTATCGTTTGTTTCTTCGGGATCTCCGCAAGTGGGTCCTGTGAGGGATTAAACTCACCTCCTAGATTTTAGATCAGGTTAAGATTAGGGAAAGATAACGTGGGCTGTATCCCGTTAGAACTTGTAAAATGAATTTGATTTGTATTGATACTCTTGATAAGAGAATGGTTACAAAAGATGTTCTTCTGATGATTACAAAGATAATGAGAATGTTACAAAGATAATGAGAATGTTTAAGAGTCTTGTGTGAATGAGGGTTGAATGAACGTGTCCCTCTTCTTCCATCTTCTTCTTCTTTAAATCGCCGTAGGTTATGTCAAGCTGCTAATAACGACTTCTCGAGATATCCTCCGTGGATTGAGGGATTTGTAACAAGTTCCTTTTGACTCGGCTCTGCACCTCCTCGTCGGTATCGTGAGCAGCCTCTTTTTCATGACCTCCTTCGTAATTCCTTTTAGCTAACAGCCTCCGGCTTTGTTGCAGATTCAATTTGTGGTGGGTCTTTTGCGGCCCATCATTAGCTTCTGGTATTTAGCTGGCGGGCCATATTTGGGCCCAACAGTTGCCCCCAGCTTTCGAGAGACGATTTGTTATCTCGGGAGCTAAACCTTGCCGTCCAGTCTAGATCTTCTTGTTGAGATAATGATTATCAGTTATCTCAATTGTAGATATTCTTTGCCTAATCGGACGGCTGTAGTTATATTTAACGAGATCGACGGTTCACATTAAAGGGAATTTGAAATGTAATCTCCGATTTTCGAGAATTGATGGGATATAAAGCTGCGAGCATTAACTGCCACTCTCCCCATCTTCTCCACGCCTCGATTCAGTTTCTAAGGTAACTTCCCCTCTCTCCTTTTTATTTTACTGCGTTTACATATTTTTTTTTATCTTTGCTCGTCTCCAGTTCTCTGCAACTTTCCCAGAGCTTCCGTTCTTAAGAGAGCGATTTTCTAGTTCAGTTTCCCTTCTTCCTTTTTCTATCTCTTCGATTTTTCCTTCCTTTCCTTATTATGAGTCATCCAAAAGAAGGTTCTGGAGAAACCAAGTCTCCACTTCTGGTGCTCGATTAATGAAAGTCAAGCAAGAAGTTGGTGAAAAGATGAAGAAAGATGAGAAGAAAAAGAAGGCTAAGGAGACGATTGGCGCGAGAGTTGCCAAACGAGCGAAGAAGAAAGATGGTTCCAGTGAGATCGCTCCCCAAGGATTTCACCCACCTTCTTTGCTGAAGAGTCAAGAGGTTGTCAACCTCATGGTCCAAGCTCATGGCCGAAAGGAGTTAGCCAAGGCTTGCAATCCCGACGAAACCCCCGAGACTGCTCCGGAGGGCTGGTTCTGTATTCATGAGAAGTACATTTCTAAATGTCATCTCAGATTCCCACTCTCAACCCTTATACTAGATCTCCTTGATCATTACCAACTAGCTCTCTCTCAACTTTGTCCCTCGGTTATCCGAGTGATAAACGGCTTAATCACTAGGTCCAAGGAGGAGGGAGTCGATATCGGTCTTACCGATCTGATGAGCCTCTTTTGATCAAAGAGAGCTCTTCTAAAGATGGTGGCAGCGGAACCTACTACCTTCCCTGTCGCCCCAAGCTGGGTATTTTCAAGTTTTCTGCGAGTGATGATGACTCGCGGAAGAAATATTTCTATGTCAAGATTGATTCTTCACGGTTCCTGAGGGTCGTGCCCTCAGGGTTTCTTGGATTGATGCATCTGGTTAGGACTTTCTTAGGATAGTGTTTGTTTATCCTTGCCTACTGTGATCTGATGAATCTTTGGTTTTGCTTGTAGATATTGCGGATCCTCGTAAACTCTCTGGTAAACGCGTCTGAGCTCTTTCCCTTGTACCTGGGCTGCTTTCACTACCTTCCCTACACAAAAATACCCTAACAGTTTGGCGCTAGAGAGAGGGGAGTGATCCAGCTACGTGACGATGGCACTAGAGGATGATACTAACCAAGCAGAGATGACCCCGAGGGAGATCGAGCTCCTCAACAAGCTCGAGTTTCTTCAAAGTCAGGTTACCGATCTTCACAAAGCTCGGGAGACCACATCCAGAGGTCCTGAACTTCTTCTCGAAGTTCAAACCCTAAAAGATCAACTTGGAGAACACTCCAAGCAACTACAGCAGAGCGCCGAGAAGCTAAACGCTATAGAAGCGGAGAATCTTGTCCTCTGACAAAAGAACCATACCCTCGGTGAAACTAGCAAGCAAAAGCGGTTCCGAACTAGGGTTCGACCCATGGCTTCGCTCAATACTCCACGCGATGGTGAAGATGCACCTCATCGACCTGTTTCCGCCAACGACGAACCTGAAGGCCGAGAAGCCGCAAATGACGGGACCCGAGTGCAAGTGGATAGCGATTCCAATACGGAAGACGAAGAGTACTCACCCGATGATCCCGGGATCTCAGACCCGACTCTAGCCGCCTAGTTAGAAAGGGTGGTCTCCGAAAGGTTCAGCACCATTCAATCTATGGTAGAAAGGCTCCCAGGGATAGCTCCCCCTATTCGGAGGAGTAATGAGGGGTCCTACTCCGATACACCTTTCGTGGAAGAGATTGCCTCGGTGGAGATGCCACGCAAGTTCTCTTTCCCGAGCATAAAGATGTACGAAGGTACTGGGGATCCTAACAATCATATCGCCCAGTACAAGCAACGCATGCTAACAATAGCAATCCCCCGGGACGCACGGGAAGCTACTATGTGCAAGGGATCCGGGTCAACCTTGACCGGCCCTGCTCTCCAGTGGTACATCAATCTTTCTACCAAGTCCATCAAGTCCTTTGCAGCCCCTAGCGACAAGTTTGTAGAGCAATTTGCTAGTAGTCACAACCTAGAGAAGAACTCATACGACCTCTATGAAGTCCTCCAGCATAGGAACGAACCCTGTTAGGGTATTTTATGTAGGATAGTTTAAGTGCTACGGAACATAAGAGGATTTGTTTGTAAGAGTTGTAAATCGAGAAACAAAGAGATGTTATTGAGTTATTGATCGGGACTACAACGTTTGGTGGTGTATGAACCCTAGTTCTAGCCGCCTAAACTCTAATCTCTAAGTCTCGAATTGTGGATCCCTTATTCTAAGGTTTGGGCTCCCCTTTTATAGTTGTAGATGTCGGCTTCAAGTAATAGAACTCTTCCATAATCAGAAAAATGGAAGTTTCCCTTAGGTAGAAAACTTCTATTTTGCTTCAAGGGGCGGTCCGATCTAGGGGTTGGAACCAAGGCAGGGGTTGGTTCCTGGTTTCTTCTTGAACAAGGGCCGGAAGTCGAGAACCTGTCCGGAAGCTGGAGAAAACTCATGTCTGGATATTTTTCCCCAACAGTTTGCCCCTTATTCCTTGATTTACTCGTGGAAATCAATGGATAACATGTGCTTCTTGAGCCTTGGTAGTTTTCTCTTGGGTACCTTATCTTCTTGCAGTGGGTCAGACCGGGACCGTAACCGGAAACTATAATTCAAGAAGGCTTTAGAATTTCTCGACCCAATCGCTGAAAAATCCTTCGGATCATCTATAATTACTATAATCTTAATTCCTTTCGAGGATCATGTCTTTACTCCAAGAGATCTGGGTAGCGGGGTTCATTTGAATTGAATTTCCCGAGCCCAGTCTTGGTAACTCCGAGATCCCGGATTGGCGGATTTTCCGAGAAGAACTCCCAACGGCTCTCTGCCCTTTTTGTATATATATACTCTCTTATTCGTGTAATGTCTCCTTAACCCCGAATCTTGCCATTTCTCGTGCCAACTCCTGAAGCTTTTTTAATTGCAGAAATGAGCGAATTGGAGAAGAGAGCTAACTCCTTGTCATCCGGATCCAGCAGCCCACCGTTGTTGGGCCCAAATATGGCTCGCTAGATGACAATAGAACCAAAGCAAGTATTGGGCCAAGACAAAGCCCAACGCGTATCAGAGACCTGAGCTAAGGTTCATTACGGGCCGGAGGCTGGAAGCTAAGGGCAATCTTCGAAGAGGTCACGATGAAGAGGAAGCTCACATCGTAACAGAAGGAGCGCAGGACCTGGTCAAAGGGGAGCTGTTACAAATCCCTCAAATCACGGAGGGGATCTCGGGAACAAGTTGGCTACGATCAAGAAAGAAGATCTATTCAACCTTTATTCATTTTCACGATTATTCATATCTACTCTAAAGCATTTTTGCTATCTTTGTAATCGTCAAGATAAATATCTTTTGTAATCAATCTTTTACCACATTATCAATACAAATCAAAGTTCATTCAACAAGTTATTACGGGATTCAGCCCGCGTTATCTTCCATAACCTTTCCTAAACCTTAAACCTGATCTAAAAATCTAGGTGGTGAGTTTAATCCCTCACAATTGGCGCCGTCTGTGGGGAAGAAACAATCGAATCCCTTACTCTAACTTGAGGATGAATCCTACCGATCAAACAACAAATCCGTCTGATCTTAACCTCCTGATTCAGAGCGATGGCTCACCGAACGACGGAGGCTCTACCCTTGTAACCTCAGAGCCTCGACGTGGCGACCACCGATCCGGACAGCATCTTCCGATTAACGCTCGAACGAGCCAGACTACAACCGGAGCTACTAACCAGAGATCATCAAGTGGAACCGCCCCCCGGCTTCCAATCACCGAGAATCCTCAGCAGCAAGCCGCTCCGAACCCAAACGGAGGCTCAGCTTTCTGAGATTCGTCAGATGATGATGCAACTAGTAGACAAAGCTCAGGAAAGTGAGTGTACGATGCATCAGCTAGCTGTTCGACAGCAACGATTCGAAGAGATAACAAGATCTCTAGACACAACAACCAACCACCCTCGACGTCAAACTCCGGGGGTCACTTTCCGAGATCGATTGACTGATCCCTCATTCCCCGGGGACGTTTAGACTTTTCTCCTGATAGCACTGCTCCCGAAGGACAGGGATCAGCTTTCCAGACACCTCATACTGGGACAGCTCCCGTGTTTAACCCGCCTATCACCAGTGCTATGGGAAGCAACGTGGCAACAACCAGTTCCACACCCCGGTCAGGTCGCTGATCGGAGCTCTCGCCTACCTCCTCCGCCGACTGATTTTAGGTCCGGGGCAGGAGTATCCTTCCCATCCGGAGGCAGAACAACAGCTCCGGTTTATCAAACCAGAGGCTCAACCCCAAATGGGGACGGGTATCAACGGATAGATTCCGATAACCCAAGAGCTGGTGAGCGATTTAGCCCACCAACTGCATGGGAAGATGAGCCCACACGATTCCGTCAGGAACCTGCCCGTGGGTACCTAATAACGACCCAAATGTCCTACCCATGGAAGGACCTGAAGCTATCCGTAGGTATATGGAACGAACTCACGCAGCTCTCCCAAAAATTGGGAGCTCAAGTCCATAAAGCTACGAGCTCAGCTCCCGAAATCGATAGTTTGATCGAAGAAACCCGTGGAACTCCATTCACTGACAGAATTGCCAGCTCCTACATAAGAGATACCCGACAAATCAGAATTCCCGAGTATGATGGGACCTCTGACCCAAAGGCCTATTTGAGAGCTTTCCAACTGGCAATCGTTAAAGCCCATTTTACACAGGAAGAATGCGAAGCAGGTTACTGCAGGACATTCGCCGAAAACTTGGTCGGAACAGCCCTTAAGTGGTTCTCTGGTCTCGAACCAGGCTCGATAGATAGTTTCGATCAGTTAACTAACGCCTTCATGAAGCAGTACTCGACCATATCCTGAAACAAGCCTCTGAAGCCGACCTTTGGAAGGTCAGACAAGGAATGGGGGACTCACTACGAGTCTACATCGAGAAATTCAGGGCAATAAGAACTAAGCTCTCGAATCCTAACGACCTAGTCGCTATCGAGGCTCTTAGGAGAGGTATGTTCTATAAATCGAAATTCTGGTCAGAGCTAGCACTCAATACTCCTCCAACTATCGATGATGCTCTTCATAAAGCCACCAGATACATTACTTTGGAGGAGGAGACAGCCGCATTGGATAAACTCCACAAGAAGCCTCAGAATCACTCAAAAGATGAATCCTCTGAGGCAAAGGGACCTCACAAAAGGGGGAACCCCCGAAACAACCAAACACAGGGAGAACATTCCTACGCAATCGAGGAAGACAAGGAAGAGAAACCTGTCGCCGCAGCGAACAAAACTCCCTGGTCAAAAGGCTTTGATAAAATCAAACATTGCTCTTATCATGATCGAGAATGGCACTCAACTGAGGAATGTTGGGACCTCCAACGACAACTGGCAGCTAAATTCGCAGCTGGAGAAATAAAGGGCGTGGACCTTAAAAAAGCCACCACCTTATCAGAAAAGAGGTTCCAGAGACACCTCCCCAAAGCGCGAGAGGTCACCTGAGAAGGAGACCGATTCGCCACCTCCAGCTCCCAAGAAAAGAGTCGACATGATTCTTGGGAAAATTCCCCAAGGAAAAGTTTACAAGTCGAAGCTCTCTTGAGCAAACGTCCCCTCAATCGAGCCCTGACTCGAGGTGGACTGTATCCTTGGAGGATCAGACATATGTCAAGACTCCGTCAATTCCATTAAGAATCACGTACGGAAGCTGTGTCTAACACTGGACCTAAGCCTTCTAACCCCGAGTCCAATACTAAGATTTCTTTCTGGGAAAGCGAGACCTCAAACCTCGACAGACCTCACGATGAGCGTTGATTGTCACCCTGAACATCGCAGGATACGAGGTCCCTAAACTCATGATAGACACAGGAAGCTCTGTCGATCTTATTTTCTACAACACCCCTAAAAGGGATGGAAATAGACGACGTACGAAATTATTGGCCAAAAAGCTAACCTCGTAGGCTTCTCCGAGAAACAGCTACCTCATTGGGGACTATCAAGCTCCCAGTCATAGCTGGCAGAATAATGAAAATGACCAACTTAGTA
>NC_079517.1:20924720-20962803 GCF_000801105.2 Raphanus sativus | reverse complement strand
CGAACAGGCTAATCTGGAATCACCGTGATAGAATGTGAGATATCTTCTTACTCACAACTCCTATGAGATTTATTCAACTTCCTGGTTATTTTCCACTGATTAGTGGTTCCCAATCAAGTTTCTTACATAATTGTTCATCCTGGTTTGATAAGAATCATGAAGATAATTGTGACACCCGTCACCTCCTATCCAAAGGTCAACGTGCCACCACCATATACCCAATTACACTCACCCAAAGCCCAAAATAAAATCCGAAAGAAAAGTTCAGTAGCACCAATCCGTCCAAATATCATATACTCGTCTGTCTCGCCTGAAATGGGGAATAAAGAGGGGTGCGTAACTGGGAAGTCACTCAGTGAGGTATGGGATGCTAAACCCGAAGTTCATTGACTTGGACATAGCACTCCGTATAAATATAATTTAATACCAATACATAACAAAACACGGTACCTAAAGTACCCAAAGATCAAACAATGGCCCTAGCGACCGGCCCACTAACAGGCCCAAACCCACCGAATATATGCTTGGCAACACACGCCCGGAGACGATTTATCGACCAACAGCTACGATCAACCGGTCGACTAAAGCTGACCGTAACCAACACAAAACCCGGCCTACAGATAAAACTCTCTGTACCCGGCAAAATCCCATACACAATCAAAATAAATAAATATTATATTAATAATAATATTAATAATAATATTATAATATATCAGTTCTAAATGAAACAATCGAAGTTGAACCATCTAGACCCTTATATTCGGTTTAAGAAAAGAACCTAAACTATAAAGGAGACTCCAATCAGACATCGGACTTACTCAATTCACAAAGACGGATACATATTAGAACTAAATTATGTTTATTCGAAATCCTAGGCCGTATACGAGAAATTACGAGAATAGCCCTCACCTTAGCCAATATCGGAAATGGATTGGGAAATGCTCGGAAACGGTTAGGTCTCGACTACCAAGACTCTAAAATGTGTCTTCCTATTATTAATGGTGTTGAATGCACGTGTCCAGATAATATCTTCATACGCCATTCTTTTAAGTGATGCACGAGCAATTTCATGTCTAGGTTGGCACGAGATTCAACGACACACATGCAAAGACACGTTAAATGTTTATGATATATCTGTTACTTGTGACACAAGTAACAAAGGAAGCAACACTTAGCTAATACGGCTTGGATCCCTGTTGATGACGGTGGTTGGTACGATCTCAAGTGATCATGACACGACCCTCTGGTGACATGCCTTGTTTCTCCAATGGCTCACGGCTAACGTCGACGAGAGCCGGTGGTTATCGGTGAAGAACAAGCCTCCGGTGACAAGGACATGGCTCTCCGGTGAGGCAGTGTGGATTGGCGCAGGTGGTGGTGATGCGTGGCGGCTCCGGTTTCACTTTCTCAACTTGGTCACATGTTTCACAACGGCAAGGGTCACGATCATGATGGCTTCTCCGGTGATGGACGACAACTCCAGTGTGATGAGAAGACGTGGCTGGTGAGGAGGAGAAGTAACACATTTGCTGAACGAGAGAGAGATGAAAAGGAGATGAGATGTCTTGAGGTGTGAAGGTAGGCGGCTAGGTTTTGTGAAGATGGAGATACTTACGATGATATATATATATATATATATATATATATAACTCGGTTTGACCAAAAGTAAAGGGGAGGGGTTTAGTTATTATTATAATTGTAATTGTACCGAACTAAACTAATTTTGGTAAACCGGGTCGTTACAATTTTTTCCCACTTAATTGGAATTCATCCTCGAATTCAAATTCTAAACCGGCTGTCCAATACCTTCCTGAAAAAGCTGTCAATCCTCATCTGAGTCTCAGTCTTCTAGGTCTCCTCATGAATTATGTATCTGTAAAAAAAAACCTTTGACCACCATGGTCTTCATTTCTTGAACCTTTTTAACTTGCAGATCCATAATCTTCATTGGTTGACTGAGTGCAGGCAAAATTTTGCCAAAGTCCATTGACTGCTGCTGTAAAATGAGTTCTGGTTCTTGCATGACCTTTCTCAAAACTGATACATGGAGCATATCATAAAAGTCTGACAACTCTGCTGATAAACCCAAACAATAAGCACTGCTTCAATCCATTCCAAAATAATGGTCCCATATATTTTGGTTTTGATTTTTTTTTTTTAGCTTCCAAGACTTCAAGCTCTGAAAAGTCCTCTTTTCAAAAACACTACAGTAACCAACTTAACTTCCATATCTCTCCGCATTAGATGCATATTTTTTCCCTTCAGCTTCTTTTAGATGATTCATGGACATTTCTATTTGCTTCAGCGTCCTTTAACCAATTGGCTGTTATATATCATAATGCTTCCCTACTTTGTTCCATCATAGCATGTGTGCGGATGATCTTCCATAAAAAAATTTAAGTGATATCTGAATGCTCGCGTGACAATTGTTACTGTACAAGGACTATTCCAGCGATAGATGCTTTCCACAATTTTTTTTTAACTACAAGTCTCGAGGGTGCCATCTCGAGCTTAACTTAATGAGACGGTCCATGATCGTTCATACACTATTCTCCATGAAGCATGATTTCCATAGTC
Source organism: Raphanus sativus (assembly GCF_000801105.2). Lineage (NCBI taxonomy): Eukaryota > Viridiplantae > Streptophyta > Magnoliopsida > Brassicales > Brassicaceae > Raphanus > Raphanus sativus. The sequence goes on along the minus strand of NC_079517.1, from coordinate 20,960,226 downwards.
CAATGAGAAAATCCACAATTAACATATCCCATTTACAATCTGGAAGAAGTAGATTGTGTAATAATCCAATAAATATTTGATGTTCTGTTTTGACCATATGACAATACTGACATGATGACACAATGTAGCTCCATCCTTTTTCTTTTTCACTAGGCCCATGATAATAACATTTCAGATTTCAATACCTCTTAGGTTTCGGCCATACTAAAATTGTAGTAGTCTTTTCCGAACAGACAGCCACTCCTGCTACTGAGACCACGTGACCCCAAAAATCCATTTTTTCCCTCAACCAGAAACTACACTTACTTAGCCAGCAACCAAGTAATGCTCTCCAAGCTCACCTAACACAATCCGTAAATGCTCAATATGATCCTCCCTGCTCCTAGAATAAATCATGATGTAGTCGATGAATACAATCACACACTTATCCAAGTGGTCAAAAAGATATCATTCATAAGGTTCATGAATTCTAACAGTGCATTTGGGAATCCAATTGAAATCACCACGAATTTATAATATCCATAATATGTACGAAAAACCGCCTCCGTACATGCTCCTCAGCTATATCAACCTGATACCAAGTCAATCTTAGAAAACTCATAAATCTGCAACTATCCTAACACTCTTCGATTTGCGGAAGTGTACTTATTTTGATGGTTACCTTCTTCAAATCTCTGTAGACGATGCAAACCCTGAAACTCTCATCTTTCTTCGGCACAATAATACTGGTGCTTCCTATTGTGAAGTAATACTTATGGCGAACCCCTTATCTGATAATTCTTCTAACTGTTTTTTTTAACTCAAATATATTTTCTGGTGCTAGACGGTATGCAGCTCGTGAATTCGGTGTTGTCCCTAGTTCCAGTTCATACGTAACAGCGTCTCCTCCGGCTGTTGGTGGCCCCTCCAAAAGTCTCAAATACATTTTCATACTCTGCAATAACTAGATGATCCTGCAGCTCATGTTATCCATCATTAGTAGCCATCGAAATGGTTCGCCAAAGTCCATATGCTCCAATGTCCAATAACTCCTCAGCATGAATGCAATAAAACTCTACTCTGCTCCAGGAATATGAAGTTTTGTTCTCGGGAAAATAATCACCACTTGATGTCATGACAATAAATCCATCTCAAGAATGACATCGTAAAAACTCAGCTTCATCTCTGAAGAATATCTGAATAACTTGACCTCTCCAAGTACAACTAGTACAACTCGATGATTAAAATAAAAAATAGCTCTGAACGTCCTGTGACAGCTTTCCGGACTAACACATCTCTGAAACGATCAATATAATCAAAAACCTGGCAAACATGCCAAGTGTAACTCCAATATCAACACAACGCAACCGGCGCACCCCCAGTCTAAAAGCGATCCCCACGAGTTTCAAACAAAGCGTACATCTAAAGAAACTAACATACTCGTACAAAAAAACCAAATGCCAGCTAATGGCTCATACCTCAAATCACAAACTCAAACATCAGAAACTCGTGGAGCGATGGCTTGAAAATGGGTGGTGGCTGAAATGTCACATATCAACTCTTGAAAAACACCTCGAAATAATGACTGAAGAAACTGATAAATCTCTGAGCAATCTGACAAACTGACATCACTCATCTGCTGAACATCTGGCTAGAACTCTGTTATCCGAAGGGTGAATGACAATGATATTTACTCATCGGCATAAAAAGAGACAATTGAATTAGTAATAACTAGACAGAATGGTGCTAAAAGAATTTCTAAAAACCTTTAATTATTATTATAATATATATATATTTTTTTGAAAACATTGAAAACCGAATCCCCTAATCGCCATCCCGGGACGGAACCGGGACGGAACCGGGACGGAACCTTGTTCTGATACCAAATTGTGACATCCGTCACCTCCTATCCAAAGGTCAACGTGCCACCAACAAAAATATCGTATTATAAAAGCCCATATACCCCCAATTACTTTCACCCAAAGCCCAAAATAAAATCCGAAAAAGCCCAGTAGCACCAATCCGTCCAAATATCATATACTCGTCTGTCTCACCTGAAATGGGGAAGAAAGAGGGGTGTGCAACTGGGGAGTCACTCAGTGAGGTATGAGATGCTAAACCCGAAGTTCATTGACTTGGACATATCACTCCGTATAAATATAATTTAATACCAATACATAACAAAACACGGCACCTAAAGTACCCAAAGATCAAACAATGGCCCTAGCGACCGGCCCACTAACAGGCCCAAACCCACCGAATATATGCTCGGCAACACACGCCCGGAGACGATTTATCGACCAACAACTACGATCAATCGGTCGACTAAAGCTGACCGTAACCAACACAAAACTCGGCTTACAGATAAAACTTTTTGTACCCGGCAAAATCCCATACACAATCAAAATAAATAAATATTATATTAATAATAATATTATAATATATCAGTTCTAAATGAAACAATCGAAGTTGAACCATCTAGACCCTTATATCCGGTTTAAGCAAAGAACCTAAACTATCAAGCAGACTCCAATCAGACATCAGACTTACTCAATTCACAAAGACGAATACATATTAGAATTAAATTATGTTTATTCGAAATCCTAGGCCGTGTACGAGAAATTACGAGAATAGCCCTCACCTTAGCCAATATCGGAAATGGATTGGGAAATGCTCGGAAACGGTTAGGTCTCGACTACCAAGACTCTAAAATGTGTCTTCCTATTATTAATGGTGTTGAATGCACGTGTCCAGATAATATCTTCATACGCCATTCTTTTAAGTGATGCACGAGCAACTCCAAGTCAAGGTTGGCACAAGATTCAACGACACACATGCAAAGACACGTTAAATGTTTATGATATATCTGTTGCTTGTGACACAAGTAACAAAGGAAGCAACACTTAGCTAATACGGCTTGGATCAGTGGCGGATCTAGACACGTTTTTAGTTGGGGGCAAACTACTAAAAATAACAAAAACAGTTTTGAGCTGGGGGCACATTTTATGTTTTTTCATTAAACCGCATACATTTTTATCAAATTAGTCAAGCTTATTCAAAAAAAAATTAAAAACAGTAGGGGGCACGTGACCCCGTACCCGTGTACGTACGTCCGCCCCTGGCTTGGATCACGGTTGATGACGGTGGTTGGTACGATCTCAAGTGATCATGACACGAACCTCTGGTGACATGCCTTGTTTCTCCAATGGCTCACGGCTAACGGCGACGGGAGCCGGTGGTGATCGGTGAAGAACAAGCCTCCGGTGACGGCTAGCGATGACTCCGATGACAAGGACATGGCTCTCCGGTGAGGCAGTGTGGATTGGCGCAGGTGGCGGTGATGCGCGGCGGCTTCGGTTTCACTTTCTCAACTTGGTCACACATTTCACAGCGGCAAGGGTCACTGTAACATCTCTATCCCGGGCCCATGAGGTCTTTAATCAAATCGGGCTTCTCTACGGTCCATATCCCGAAAACCCTAAGATCACCAGCCCCTACTCCTTATAAAAAGAGTTGCAGCCTCCTTCTTTTCTCTGATCACAAAGTTTGAAGCAAAGCTCTGCAGAGATTTCTCGGAGACTGGAAGCCCTAGCCGTCAAGCTCTCTTCCTGCGCCACCGTCTCTCCTCTCTTCTCTCTCTCCCACCGCGTGATCTCTCTCTCTCCTCTCTCCCTCTCTTCTCGCGCTCTCTCTCCTCCTCGGCGTTCTCTCTCTCCTCGCCGGCGCCGGTGGTGGTGGTGGTGGTGGTTGTGTAGCTGTTCAGTGGGGTGGTTCAGATCTCATCTTCTCCCACTTCTTGTGTTCAGATCTAGGTTAAGGTGAGGTGTCTTGAACCCATCTTGCTCCCTTGATCTCTATACTGCCTATGTTGGATCTAGGATTGATTAGTCCTTGTTTGAAAGTTAGGGTGTTAGATGAATGATCATGATGCATAAGAACCTTCACTTAGTTAAATGGGACTTAATGGACTGCCTTGTGTTGATGTGGTTAATGATTGTGTGATTGATTGTGTCCCATGTGATGTTATGTGATTGAAAGCTAGGTTGCTAGAGAAAAGAGTACGCTTTGGTGATTGATGCATGTGAAGTATAGCACAATTGGTATCTAGGATGATAGAATTACAAGTGATAAGTGATTGATACATGTATGTTATTGAGATGTCCTTTGGTATCAACGATATGTGAAGTGTATTGTGTAAGACACCGCTAACGGGTGGCGTCTAGTATATGAGAAAGGGTCTAAGTGTTAAAGTATGAGAAGGTGAAAGTGAAAGTGAACGTTAAAGTGAAAGTGAACGAGAATGAGAAATGAGTATGAGAATGAGAATGTGAAAGTGGAAGTGTCAATGAACTTGCTTGTAGTCCTGTTTGGACCACCGAGAACGGGTGGGCGTAAAGGGTCTAGGATGTGATGTGACCCATGGGACAATAGCCTAACACGAGGTACCCACGGGAAGTGATGAGGAGTGCCTACCGCGAGATGCGGGATATAAGAAGATGAAGTGGCGCCTTAGGATCAAGTCAACGCCGAGTAGTGGCATAAGTATGGCTATTATGACCGGGTGGCGGACAGAGCCGATGGGCCAACGAGCTGCAACTCGGATAGTCATTTAGGAAGCTAAGGGGGGGGACGGTTACCCGAGAGAAGGGCGTCCCTTTCAGGATAGGCTGGACGGGTAGGGAGACCTGTAAACGGCTATAGGTCCTAGGTTTAGGTTGTTTGGTGTCAAGTCAGTTCGTATGTTGATTGATGTTTAGTTCTTTGAGTGAAGTGTAGCAGTGACTGAATTCTTTGAGATGGTTGTTTACTAGGTTGTTAGAATGGGTGTTGTTCCGAACTATCTTTTGTTGCATTGATTGATTGTAGTGACTGGTCAGTCCTGGCTCCCGCATAGAGTAATGTAGAGTGTCTTGCAGGCAAGCTGGACTAGAGCCACTTCACTGAGTAATCCAATTGCTCACCCCTCCCATTTCCTTTTCCCTGCGCAGGACTGTAAGTAGAAGTAAATGGATACGGGTGGATTGGAATTTCAAAGAAAGCAATGCGTCCGTCGACTCTTGGGACCAGTAACGGACACGGTGGGTTGCCTTTTCTAGGCCTAGCTTGCGACGCTTTTGTTTGATTGGTTTGAAAATGGGGTCTACATTAAACTTGTGAGTAGTGATGTCGGCGTTTATACCCTTCATGTCACTAGTGGTCCATGCAAAGGTTCCGACGTTGTTTTTTAGAAAGTCAATTAGCTCCTTCTTAGTCTCGAGAGGTAGCTCAGATCTGATACTCACTTGTTTTTCAGGATTTGAGTCGTCGATACTAACTTGCTCGGTGAGGATTTTAGGGGGACCTCGAATATTCTGTTGCATCTCACGACCCTCCTGGATCTGTAATTGCTATTGGGGCGATTCTTTAAGAATTTCGAATCCTCCCAGGTAACAGATCCTGGAGATCTTTTGGTTAATCTTTTGGTTACCGTGCACGATAGCTATCCCTTCAGGTGTCAGGAACTTCACACATTGGTGGTAAGTTGAAGCTACTGCTTTCATCTTATGGATCCAAGGTCTTCCTAGGATCGCATGGAATGGGGAGGGTCTGTCGATGACTATGAAGTTCGTAATTTTCATGATTTCGCCAGCTATAATTGGGAGTTTGATAGTTCCCAATGAGGTAGTTGTTTCTCCGGAAAAGCCTATGAGACTAGCCTTCTGGTCGACGATTTCGTACTAGTCTATTTCCATCCCCTTCAGGGCGCTGTAGAAAATGAGGTCGACGGAGCTCACGGTGTCTACCATGAGCTTGGGTACTTCGTACCCTGCGATGTTCAGGGTGACGATCAAGGCATCGTCGTGAGGTCTGTCAAGGTTTGACGTCTCACTTTCCCAAAAGGAAATCTTAGTGTTAGACTCGGGGTTAGAAGGCTTAGTTTGAGTGTTAGACACAGCCTTCCGTACATGAGTTTTAATAGAATTAACAAAGTCTCGACACATATCGGATCCTCCGAGGATGTAGTCTACCCTCGAACCGAGGCTCGACTGAGGTAACGGTTTGCTCAGGAGGGCCTTGATTTGTAGGCTTTTTCCTTGGGGGAGCTTCCCAAGGATCATGTCAACCCTTTTCTTAGGAGCTGGGGGGTGGTGAATCGGTCTCTTTTTCAGGAGACCTTTCTCGTTTCGGTGAGGTGTCTCTGGAACCTCTTTTCTGGTAGGGTTGTGGTTCTTTTGAGGTCCACACCCTTTATTTCTCCGGCTGTGAATTTAGCTGCAAGTTGTCGTTGGAGGTCCCAACATTCCTCAGTTGAGTGCCCTTTCCGATCGTGATAAGAGCAGTGTTTGTTCTCATCATATCCTTTTGACCAGGGGGTTTTGTTTGCTGCGGCGACAGGTTTTTCTTCCTTATCTTCCTCGACTGCATAGGAATGTTCTCCCTGGGTCTGAATGTTTCGAGAGTTCTCCTTTTTATGAGGTCCTTTTGCTTATGAGGCTTCACCTTTCGGGTGATTCTGGGGTTTCTTGTGGAGTTTATCCAGTACAGCTGTTTCCTTTTCCAAGGTGACGTATCTAGACGCTTTATGAAGAGCATCGTCGATAGTTGGGGGAGGATTGAGCGTTAGCTCCGACCAAAGTTTCGATTTATACCAGAGACCTCTTCTGAGAGCCTCGATGGCGACCTGGTCGTTTGGGTTTGAGAGCTTAGTTCTCACTGCTCTGAATTTCTCGATGGCGACCTGGTCGGAAGGCTCTCAGGTAAGCCTTTGGGTCTGAGGTCCCGTCGTATTCGGGGATCCTAATTTTTCGGGTGTCTCTTATGTAAGACTTGGCAATTCTGTCAGTGAATGGAGTTCCACAGGTCTCTTCGATCAAGCTCTCGATTTCGGGAGCTGAGCTCGTTGCCTTGTGGACTTGAGCTCCCAATTTTTGGAGAGCTGCGTGAGTTCGTTCCATATATATCTGCGAATAGCCTCAGGTCCCTCTAGAGGAAGGACAGTCGGGTCATCATTAGGTACCTGTCGAACAGGTCCCTGATGGAATCGTGTTCGATCATTTTTCCAAGTGCCTGGTGGACTGATTTTGTAATACCCCGATTTTCCAAAATATAAAATAATAACAAATAATAGTAAATAAAGAAATAATCCTGAAATCTCCATTTATTACTCCACGTAAATAATCTCAACTCCATAAATCCAATAAATAATATTAAATCCAAATAGTATAATAAATCTCAAAATCTTGGTAAAGCACAAAACCGGAAATCTGGAATAGAAATAAAGAAAACGCCCAAAAGCACCAATCCGATATCAATCACTCATGTCTGCCAGGCTCACCTGAAAGAGAAAAGAAAGAGGGATGAGCAACATGGGAGTCACTCAGTGAGGTATGGGATGCTAACCCGTAAACCACAGACTCAGTACATAGCACTACGACTATGTAGGAATAGCTCTAGCATGAACAGACAAGATGTCTAGCACATCACACAAAACAAACAATACGCTGATGGTACATAGCTAGTCCACACACCATGCGTTCTCCTCATACGGATATACGATATCATAATATGCGTCGATAGTCCAGACATCTCTGGACCCCCGCACTCCACCAATATGCGTCGATATGCAAACGTCTCTGCACCCCGCACCACACAATATACGTCGCTAGCTCAGACGTCTCTGGGCCCCCGTACTCATCCACTATGCGTCGCTAGCTCAGATGTCTCTGTGCCCCCGCACTCTATACGTCGCTAGCTCAGATTTTTCTGGGCCCCCGTACTCATATGCGTCGCTAGCCCAAATCACTCTGGGCCCCGCACTCACCACATAGTCCCTACTATATAACTACAAATATACTTATATATAACAGTTATTAACATCAATCATTTCACACAACCGTTGATCCTCTATTATCCTATTTCCAGTTTAACAATCAAAATAATAATAAGCAACCAAGACTTTCAAACATACTCGATTCACAAAGACGGATCATGTTTTGAAACTAGACTTTCAATAATAATAGTACTAAACTAGCTCAGGATTTAACGGAATAGCCCTCACCTTAGCAACTGGCCGGAAAGAACAACGGAAGATGGTCAACTGAGATCAACTGCAACACGAGAGTCAAGGACTTAGGCGCAGAGTCTCAGGAATAAAGTTTCCCGAAATAGAAACTTTCCTAAAATAGAAACTTCCTTAAAATAGAAACTTCCTTAAAATAGATTCCTATAACTAGAAATAGGAAAGTGGCATACTTACTAGAAAAACCCACCGGAAGCTCGCCCAGAAATCCCACCGGAAGCTCGCACAAAAATCCCGCCGGAAGCTCGCCGGAAATCTCACCGGTAAAAATTGACTAGTGACTGGTCGTTGAATAATTTAACAACAACTTGTCACGCGCAAAGAAATACTTTGACTTGATGAGAATAAAGAGAAGAAGATGAGTCTCTTATATAAGAGAAAGAAGTGAGGTAGAAAACTCAAACTTCCAATGTGGGACAAAGTTAAAATAGAGAATTAGACTTAATTTTTAATAAAGGCCACAAAGCCCAAAATATAAAAATTAGGGTCGTTACAATTATCCCCCACTTAATCGGAATTCGTCCCGAATTCGAAGAGACGAAGAAAGGACGTCCACATCTTCGAAGAAAAGAAAGACACAAGATAATACACGATGGAAACGAAAGAAACTTGGTCTTCACCTGCAGAAGAAAAGAAAATCAGAGTCTCTAACAACTAACCAAAATAATGCTCGGCAGAAGGGTGTATTTTTTTTCAAAAACTCTCAATCCCAAAACATTGAAAAATCACTGAAATTCGAGTCCCATAAATCGCCGTCCCGGGTCAGAGCCGGGACGGAACCCCGCTCTGATACCAAATTGTAATACCCCGATTTTCCAAAATATAAAATAATAACAAATAATAATAAATAAAGAAATAATCCTGAAATCTCCATTTATTACTCCACTTAAATAATCTCAACTCCATAAATCCAATAAATAATATTAAATCCAACTAGTATAATAAATCTCAGAATCTTGGTAATGCACAAAACCGGAAATCTGGAATAGAAATAAAGAAAACGCCCAAAAGCACCAATCCGATATCAATCACTCATGTCTGCCAGGCTCACCTGAAAGAGAAAAGAAAGAGGGATGAGCAACAGGATAGTCACTCAGTGAGGTATGGGATGCTAACCCGTAAACCACAGACTCAGTACATAGCACTATGACTATGTAGGAATAGCTCTAGCATGAACAGACAAGATGTCTAGCACATCACACAAAACAAACAATGCGCTGATGGTACATAGCTAGTCCACACACCCTGCGTTCTCCTCATATGGATATACGATATCATAATATGCGTCGATAGTCCAGACATCTCTGGACCCCTGCACTCCACCAATATGCGTCGATATGCAAACGTCTCTGCACCCCGCACCACACAATATACGTCGCTAGCTCAGAAACTTCCTTACTGAGATCAACTGCAACACGAGAGTCAACGACTTAGGCGCAGAGTCTCAGGAATAAAGTTTCCCGAAATAGAAACTTTCCTAAAATAGAAACTTCCTTAAAATAGAAACTTCCTTAAAATAGATTCCTATAACTAGAAATATGAAAGCGGCATAGTTACTAGAAAAACCCACCGGAAGCTCGCCCAGAAATCCCACCGGAAGCTCGCACAAAAATCCCGCCGGAAGCTCGCCGGAAATCTCACCGGAAAAAATTGACTAGTGACTGGTCGTTGAATAATTTAACAACAACTTGTCACGCGCAAAGAAATACTTTGACTTGATGAGAATAAAGAGAAGAAGAGGAGTCTCTTATATAAGAGAAAGAAGTGAGGTAGAAAACTCAAACTTCCAATGTGGGACAAAGTTAAAATAAAGAATTAGATTTAATTTTTAATAAAGGCCACAAAGCCCAAAAAATAAAAATTAGGGTCGTTACAGATTTGCTCACTGGCCCTTGGGTCATTTTGACGAGTTAGGTTAGTGGGGCGAGTTGTTGGATCAGCATCCGTCCTTTGATGTTCATCCGGAGTCGTGTTTAGGTTTCTGGCCTGAAACACTGAAGCTGACGTTCTGCCCCCGGACGGATTGGATACTCATTCTCCTGACCTAAGAATAGGTGGTGGAGGAGGTAAGCGAGTGCTCTGACCAGTAATATGTTCTGGTACAGAGCTGGTTGATGCTAGGTTACTTCCCATAGCACTGGTGAGAGGCGGACTAAACAGAGGAGTTGTCCTAGTGTGAGGCGTTTGAAAAGCAGGTGCCTGTTCTCCCGAACCAGTGTTATCAAGGGAAAAATCTAGACGTCCTCGAGGGAACGAGGGGTCGGTTATTTGATCTCGGAAGGTAACTCCCGAGCCCCGACGTTTGCGGTGGTCGGGTTGTTGCGATTATAAATCTAGTGATCTCTTCGAATCGTTGTTGCCGAGCGGCTAGCTGTTGCATGGTACGCTCGCTTTCCTGAGCTTTGTCTACCAACGCATCATCATGCGACGGATCTCAGAGAGCTGAGCCTCTGTCTGGTTCGGAGCAGGTTGATGCTGAGGGGTAACAAGGGCTGGGAGCCCTGGATCGATCCCACTGGAGGTTCTCGTGTTGGCTGCTCCAGCACTGTTCATCGAGATACTGTTCATCGAGATACTGTTCATCGAGATACCGTTCTTCCAGTACTGTTTACCCGAGTACTGTTCATCAGGATACTGTTCATCGGGATACTGTTCATCGAGATATTGTTCTTCCAGTACTGTTCATCCGAGTACTGTTCATCGGGATACTGTTCATCGAGATACTGTTCATCGAGATACTGTTCTTCCAGTACTGTTAATCCGAGTACTGTTCATCGGGATACTGTTCATCGTTACACTATTCAGTGGTTAGATGGATTTGTTGTCTGATCGACTGAATTCATCCTTAAGTTGGAGTAAGGGATTCCATTGTTTCTTCCCCACAGACGGCACCAATTGTGAGGGATTAAACTCACCTCCTGATTTTAGGTCAGGTTAAAGTTTAGGAAAAGGTTAGGGAAAGATAACGTGGGCTGAATCCCGTAAGAACTTATAGAATGAATGATGATTTTATTGATGATTTTTGTAAAGAACTGTTTACAATAGATGTTTTTGATGATTACAAAGAAAGTAAAGTATTTTGAGAGCTTCTGCCTAAGAAGTTGAATTGTCGATCTTTTGATCATTGTTTGATGTCTTCTTTAAATAGCTACAGGCCCCTTTTGGTCGCTACCAACTGGTTCCTGAGATCTCCTCCGTGATTTGAGGGATTTGTAACAGCTCCCCTTTGACCGGGTCCTGCGCCTATTTATTTGTCCACGAGCTACCTCTTTGACCGGGTTCTGCGCCTATTTATTTGTCCACGAGCTGCCTCTTTTCCTCGACCTCTCTAATGAACATCTTCAGCTCACAGCCTCCGGCTCTGTCTTAGCTGCTTCTGAGGATTTAATCCATGATGGGCCTATCGCGGCCCGTTATCATTTCTTGTTGTTTATTACTAGCTAGAGGGTCATATTTGGGCCCAACATGTGCTATGTATTAGTACCCGGGGAGCTGAGAAACAAACTAGAAGCAAAGAGCACCAAGGCTATGCTTATTGGTTACTCAACTAGTCAGAAAGGATACAAGTGCGTTGATCCTGTTGCTAGAAGAGTTTTGGTGTCTCGGGATGTCAAGTTTATGGAGGAGCAAGGGTACTATGATGGGAAGAATGGGGAAGAGCTGGAGGATCTCTCTCAACCATCAGACAGAGTTGCTAGCTTGAGAAACATTTTTGAGGGTCTTGGCATTGGAGTGACCCAGGATCATAGTAGGCAACAAGAACCTACACCAGTTACTGCTCAAGAACCATCTCACTTTGAACATGAAGGGGGAAGTGAATCAGAAGCAAGAAGTCAAGAAGATCAACGCATTGGAGCTGGAGGTCTAGAAGAACAAAGCTCTGATTCTCCTGTCCAAAGTGGAGAGGATTCAGCAATAAGAGATCAGGGAGCTGGAGAACCAGTTCAGATACAAGAAGAAGAAGCTAATGAGGAACAAGTATCAGTTCCTTTGAGAAGAAGCACACAGGTAAGGAGAGATGCTTCCAACTGGGTAAACACAAGAGTGTACTACAATGCCCGGCGGTGGAGCATTTCTCTCAAGCTGTGTGTTCTTTTGCTGAGTTCTCGGAAGAACATTGTGCTTTTCAAGTGAGCTTAGATGAGAGCTATGTGCCAAGAAGCTATGAAGAAGCAATGTTGATTCAAGAGTGGAGGGATTCAGTCAATGCTGAGGCAGATGCCATGATCAAGAATGATACATGGTGTGAAAGCAAGTTACCTAAGGGGAAGAAGGCAGTATCATGCAAATGGATCTTTACCATAAATTATCTACCTAATGGTAAGATAGACAGGAGGAAGACTAGACTGGTAGCAAGGGGTTTTACACAAACCTATGGTGAAGATTACATAGATACATTTGCTCCAGTCGCCAAGCTTCATACTATCAGAGTAGTGCTATCTCTTGCAGTCAACCTTGAGTGGAATCTATGGCAAATGGATGTGAAGAATGCGTTTCTTCAGCAGGAGCTTGAAGATGAAGTCTACATGCTACCACCACCAGGAATGAAAGGGATGGTAAAACCGGAAATGTATTAAGACTGAAGAAAGCTATCTATGGGTTGAAGCAATCACCAAGGGCTTGGTACCACAAGCTCAGCACCACTCTGAATGGTAAAGGATTCAGAAAGTGTGAGCTGGATCACACACTCTTCACTCTAGTTACATCAGGAGGTATCATTGTTATTCTTGTATATGTTGATGATATTATCATCACTGGTTCTGATAAAACAGGTATACAAGAGACCAAGGACTATCTCAAGTCTGTCTTTGACATAAAAGACTTGGGAGAGATGAAATATTTTCTTGGGATTGAGTTGTGCAGGTCCAAGGAAGGCTTATTTATATCTCAAAGAAAATATGCACTTGACCTTTTGAAAGATGCAGGTGCTTATGGAGGAAAGACAGCAAAGATGCCCATGGAAGATGGGTACAAGATTCCAAGAGAGGGGGAGATGGAAGATAGCAAGTCATTTCATGATCCCAAGCTGTATAAGAACCTTGTGGGGAAGCTGATCTACCTCACAATCACTCGGCCATATATATGCTTTGCAGTGAATCAAGTCAGCCAGCATATGCAACAAACAAAGGAGTACCTTTGGAAAATGGTGGAGGGAGTACTCATGTATCTCAATGGAACTCAAGGCTTAGGAGTATGGATGGGTGCAACAAGAGTACTGAAGTGGTTGGCTACTGTGATGCTGATTGGGCTGGTGATAGGAATGATAGGAAGTCTACAACTGCGTATTGTACCTTCATTGGAGGAAACATGGCTACTTGGAAGAACAAGAAGCAGAAGGTGGTCTGAAGCTTACCAATGAGCTGAGTTCTGTTAGTTGTAGACTTCTTTAAAAAGTGGTTAGTTGTAGACTTCTTTAAAACGACGATTTCTTAATCAACGATTTAAGAAATCAACGATTTCTTAAAACAACGATTTCTTAATCAACGACTTAAGAAATCAACGATTTCTTAAACAACGGCTTAAGAAATTAGTGATTTCTTAATCAACGACTTGAGAAATCAACGATTTAAGAAAGTAACGATTTCTTAAATCAAACGGAGCATTGCTATCAAAGGTCCGAACATCCGCAAACAAGCATCCTAAGAGAATCGTAGCTTCGCGATGGTTACAAACGATCGGACAACGGACCTCAGTCCATGGCACAAACCCGATCGCGATGGCGATCGGGTCACGAACAAGAGCTCGGTTGCTATAGCGAACGGATCACGAGACCACGCTCGGTCGCTATAGCGACCAAGCTCCAAGCCACGAGCTAGGCTCGGTCGCTATAGCGTCCGAGCTGCGGACAAAGTTCGGTCGCTATAGCGATCGAGCGTTCGTATATCGATCATTCTCTGAAACGTCCGAAGTCTTCTGAAACGACGATACGACGTAAAACTATGCATTCTCGACTATCCGTATAGCCGTTCTCCGCAACTCGCGACTAACCGTTTCTTGATCTCTCGATTAAATAGGTTCGTCCGTTTGGTTTACGATAAAACGGAGGAAACTTAACTTTATCGGAGAAATCGTAAAAACGTCTCAAATCAAAAATACGGCCCAAAGGGGTCCTAAACTTGATTCGAGGCCCACTTACGATTTCTTAAAAACCCATAAACCTTATGACGGTTTATGCTTGGAGGATAAGCATCAGTTTCCGCAGATAAATGGAAACTTTCCGCAGATAATCATGAAGATCGGAAAAAATGGAATATTTCCATTTTTTCGACTATGACGGCTTAAGGGCAAAAGGGGGAAGCGTAAACCGACCTTGGAGGGAGTATATAAGGAGTTCAAGGCGAGAGGCATAGGGGCATCACTTTTTTCAGAGCAACTTAGCACTTAGAGCATTTTAGGCAACTTTCCGTTTTTGTTTTTCGAGCTGCGACTCAATTAGGTTTAGCCACCTTCGGGTATTAGACCTAGGATCTCGCCGACAGCTCTCGTAGCCGAAGCACGTTATCCTGTTGTTGTTACGCTCATACGCAGATTCGGAATAAAATCCTTCTTGCTCTTTCTTACGATTTTTATTTTATTTTTCGTTATTGTCGTGTTCTGATTGCTTGACGTGTGGTTTCTCAGAAATCTGGGACCTCTCGGAATTTAGGGTTTTCCTACTTTCCTAAAATATACGAAATATTGACGGTGCGAATTTGGGCTCCCATAGTTTGGCGCTTGAAGGAGGGGGGGGGGGTACATATCAATCTTATTCACGACCAGCTCACGCTCAACCAGACATGACTAACGACAATTCAACGAACTTGCAAACTCCTCTAAACAGAGCACCCAAGGACGTCTTGAACACTCTCGCAGCAGACGTTTCCGAAGCCAACGCACCTACTAACACCGCATCGCTCGACGAGTTCAAGAAGCTGATTTCCGCCTACGAAAAGAGGTCGGAAGAGCAGGATAAACTCGTGGGAACCCTGACCAAACAGGTTCAAACCTTAACGGCAAGATCCCGCGCTGTTCTCCCTCGCAGAGCCACGAAACTCCGCGGCAGGCGAATCGAGTTCGCGACCCCACACGATAGGCCTGGAACTTCGCAGGAGCGTCCTTCCGGACAAAACCCTAGCGAAACATCCCCTATCGCAAAAGGCAACTCGGAAAAACCTTCGCCGTCGGAAAAGGACACTGAGGTGGATGAAGTCGAGCGTATCGACTTGGAGCACAGCGATGACTCCGATGAAGACGCCGACGTCCATCCAAGGAAAACCCGCAGCCGTTCGGCTCGGGGGAATTCTCCGTTCGACAAACCCATGACGGAAGAAGAGGAAAACCTCTATTGGGTCGAACAGGAGGAACTTGCCGAAAGGCAAACCGAGATTACTCGCCGCGAACGCCAACAAGCTCGGAAAAACGCTGGAGAGGATCCCGATATACGCGATCTCCGCGATTACATCACCAAGACCACCGTGGAAGTAAGGGCCGTGAAATCGCAGATCCACCACTCCACGAGTGCCGCCCCAGAAGTCGATAGGCTGCTCGAGGTGGCTCGTAAGACTCCCTTCACCGCGCGAATCTCCGAGAACAAGGTGTCTAATCCGGGAAAGCTCAAGATACCAATGTATAACGGTACGACCGACCCAAAGGCGCATCTCCAGGCGTTCCATATCACTATGGGAAGAGCCAGGCTTAGAGAAAGCGAGAAAGATGCTGGTTACTGTCGTCTGTTCGTCGAAAATCTCGAAGGTGCGGCGCTCGAATGGTTCTCCCGGTTGAAGCGAAACTCCATCGGAAGCTTTCGCCAACTCGCATCGGAATTCCTCCTCAAGTACTCTGTGTTCATTGATAGAGAAACTTCCGATGTCGATCTCTGGAGCTTAACCCAGGAAGAGGGCGAGCTCCTCCGAGAGTTCATGAGCCGTTTCAAACTGATCATGGCGAAGGTCAGCGGAATCAGCGACAAAGTCGCCATCGACGCGCTTAGGAAGGCGCTCTGGTACAAGTCGAAGTTCAGAAGGTGGATAACACTCGAAAAGCCTCGCACGATCCAGGACGCCCTCCACAAAGCCTCGGATTACATAATGATCGAAGAAGAGACGAAAGTCCTGGTGCAAAAACATAAGCCGGCAAGGAACTCTTCGAAAGACGTGGATCCGAAGTCAAAGAAGAAAACCTCTCGTAACGACAACTGCATCCATCACGAGGGGGAAGAACTTCAAGGCGCGCACAACTACGCGGTCAATACGGAGCATGGCAGAACTTCGGAAAATACGTGGAACCGCAACCAGAATTACGACTAAAACGTCTACTGCGAGTTCCATCAGACCGAAGGTCACTCCATGGCTAACTGCAAAGTCGTAGGGGCAAGACTGGCCGCAAAGCTGCTTGCAGGAGAACTCTCTGGAGTAACCAGCATCAAGGATCTAATCCTCGACTCCGAACGTGGGCGAAAAACCAATAAGAATCCTCCCGCGGAAAAGTCGTCGCCGAAAAATTAGGCGGGGGAAAAACGCGAAAGAAGACCAGACGATAGGGGGAATGGTAACTCCCGCAGGAGGGTAAACATGATCATGGGAGGATCCCAATACTGCAAGGACTCAGTCTCGGCCATCAAAGCCTACCAACGGAAAGTTGAGTCAACTGCGAAGTATCCCCCACGGTCTCCTCCTCGAGACGGACAGAACGCCTCGATCACGTTGACGGAAGAAGAGGCTTGCGGAATCGACCAGCCTCATTGCGACCCCTTGGTCATTGATCTCGTAATAAGAGACCTCGAAGTTGCAAGAATACTCATCGACACCAGAAGCACGGTAAACCTAATCTTCCGCGATACCCTAAGAAGGATGGGCGTCGAGCTCGGAGAAGTCACCCCGGTACCAAACCCGCTCACGGGTTTCTCCGGACAAACGTCCATGACCCTGGGATCCATTCAACTACCCGTCATAGCGAAAAACGTCACCAAGATAGTTGATTTTGCGGTGGTAGATAACCCGGCTATTTACAACGCGATCATGAGAACTCCATGGCTAAACGCCAAGAAGGCCGTTCTCTCGACTTATCACTTGGGCGTCAAATTTCCAACCAGGACTGGAATCGCCGCAATCTGGGGTTGTCAAAAACAGTCGCGACTTTGCTTCCTAGCGGAACATAAGTTAAGACAGATCACGACAACCTCCACGGTTAAACGCAAGCGAACTCAGCCTTCCGCCGAAGATGCCCCGACAAAGGACGCAGCGACATCTCCCGCGGAAGCAGATTCGGAGATCAGAACCATCCCCGATTCCGAAGACAACGTCACAACTCAGCGGAAAGAGAAAAATCCCGAGGTAAACGTCGACCCTGCGACTAAAGCGGTCAACGAAAAACCAACCGACGAGTAAACATACTCGCGGCACAAACAGAACTACGATATGGCTTGATTCTCGAAAGAGGTACGTAGGCAGCTCGTCAAAACCCGGCGAGTTCAGCTATCCCCCTCGCCAAAAAGGGGGGGGGAGTGGGTACGTATACTCGTATACTCCCACAAAAGGTCAAAAACCCCGCACTTGTATTTGAAATTTTCGAAACTTTTTCAATAAAATTCTCTTTATCGATTCCTAGACATTCCAGAAAACGAAAAACATATCCTCAAGAAACGCGAGACGTCGCAGTTTTACTGAAGATATTTAATTCATACCATCCGTCAAAATAGTCAATCCGCAACTTTAAACGTTTTATCAAAATAGTCCGTCCGCGACTTTAAAACAACCATTGAAACAGTCCCTTCGCGACTTTAAAAACAAAAACGAACCCGTCGATTGGCCCTGACGGGCAAACACAGAAATGTTTCACTTAAACAAATTCGTAGTCAGATCTTTTTACAAGATCCTCTTACATCCGACCAGGATACCATAGCGCGCTATACAAGAAAACCGAAATTTCATCTAGCACTTCGCAAAGGAAATAGCTCGGTTCGTACCCAGACAAATCATATAAGCTGATAACACTTCGCGGATTTTAAAACGGTACGAATCAGGTAAAAATGACAAACAGGCAAAACAGAAGTCGATCAGTCATCGCATAGCCTTAAAAGCTGAAAGTAGACCTAGGTCTTGCCCTAAGCCCAGCCTTGCTGGCACTTAACATCTCACGGACATAGTATCAAATACGAGATCCCAAAACATGTCTCTTATCGCTTACACCTAAAACGCTTGCTAAAAAGTAGCATGCGGACCATGCGACGAATTAAGAGTTATAATACGAAATGACTACTCGCGTTCTACCCTCTACACTTGGCGAAAGTATAAATTAGACCACAAAACATAAATCATCGAAAAACTTACTTCATATTTATAAAAAGCCGCACAAAGGCGGCAGGGATTCAAAGCCATAAAAAGGCCAGTCCCGAAATACATAAAAATACGCAACATACTACGGTCACGGCATAAACAGATAAAACGTCCACACTTGGCCACGGAAATACTAAGATAAGGGAAAACATTTTCCCGAGAAATTCAGTAGAGGATAAAATCATCCGACGACGAAGTTCCGAACTCCGTCGGATAATTCACCTCATCCTCGCCTCCCTCTGCTTCGGTCGCGACCTCCACCGTGTCAGGAGAAACCGGGATCAGCTCCCAGAGTCCCCAGATCCTCTCCTCGATAGGGAGAACAAGCGATTCGGCGTGAGCATTGTCCTTCATGCCACCCTGCATGAGGCTCAACTCCTCTTTATAAACATAATCCCTCTATTGAGTCCTCACGAGAGCTCCAACCGATCCGCGACACTCGCGAAAATTGCCCACCGCAGCATCGGCTGCCCGCAGATTGTGATACTCCTCCTGGAATCGCATCGCCTGATTCTGCATCTCAGCGGCAATCTCCCGTTTGGTCTGCCTCCTCGCTCGGCGAATTTCTTTGTCATGGTCGGCGGCCGCCCTTAAGTTCCGTTCCAAGGTCTCCTCTTGGAATCGCGCAAAATCATTCACATTCTTCTCCGCTTTGAAGCGCCAGATCCTCGTCTCTCTCTGGCTATCCACCAACGCCGAGCCAAGATTATTCATCGCCTGCGGAATTCTAAAAGAGAATTTTTACAAATATAAAAATACGATCGGATAACAAAGGGGGTGCGAGAGGAAAAGCAAGGACTGACCCCGTTGACTACGCGAGAAGTCTCCGCTAAAACCTCAGCCCTCTCCGTTTGGTTAGGATGATCGGGAAGACCAGAAAAGAAGTCGTCAAAGTTAGGGATTGGCGCGTCACTCGAACCACTCCCATCGCCAAAACCGAGAGTCGGATCCCATCCCGGAAGCGGAAAATCATCAATAGGAAAGTCATGATCCTCGACCTCGATGTCTTTGTCCTTGGACGGCAACCCATGCAATCTCTCAACCGGGACGCGTTCCGCGAGATGCTCGACGGGAGCAAAATCTATGTCACATTCCGCCTCGAAATCGGAGTGGACCATTCGGATCGCCTTCAGAACCCTCTGACGGGTAAAACTGGTCCACCAATGATTACCGCTCCTAAGCGCGTCTCTCACCTTAATAATGTCCCTAGGCCAGGGATGGGGATTCGGAACCGTCCGGAACATCGGAATGAACTCCTCCGCGACGGACGCAGCGTTGAGTCGGACGTAGAAGAAAAATTGTTTCCAATTGCTAAAATTGGAAACAGTTCCCCTGACTACCAGCATCATTGATACGCCCAAAATCGGGAGGATGGCTTTGGCCGGGTGTTGGATATGAACCGAGAAGTCGAAGGAACTTCTGGAACTGGGATGGATTGAACGGATCGTCAAGAGGGTGCGGAATGACTCTTGATATACCCTTGATCTAAGGCTAACCACCAAAGAACGGATGTAGTGCGTTGGCTAACCACCAAATAACACACAAAGATGATTGGCTGACCACCAAATCAACAAGCCGGTTCAAACCGATGAACTAGCTAAAGAACTCTCTCTCACTCAGAGAAAAGAAGAACAAAAGAAACTCCAAAATGATCTGATTTTTATTCATCAAAAGGACTACATATTTATAGTAGATGTAGTCAAAGAAAGAAATAAATAAAGTGCTGAAAAAGATGTCTAGAAAATACAACATTTGACTAGATAATTATTAGAGAGTCAAAGTTGTAGAAATTGATGCAGTCTTGGTCAATGTTGCGGAAAATGATGAAGACTGGTCAAGATTGCGGATTCTGATGTAGACTGGTCAAGATTCGTCCAAGCGTCCAGGTTCATCCATGATGATCGGGTCCTTCGCGTAAGGAGAAGGACGCACGTGGGCTGGTTGAGCTGGTTGGCCGGTGATCTTCATGAACTGATGGTGAATCCTCGGTTTGGTCGAGCTGGTTGACAAGATCGCCACTTTGGTTCGTGTCCATGAACAAAAAAGAACGGTGCTCGATTTTGGTTCTATCATACTCTCCGTCTTCAAAAAGATTTGTCCTCAAATCTGAATCATTAAAAGGAAAAGGATTATAAGCAAAAGGATTATAATCAACACAAAGCTCATTATGAATATGGTCCGACTTTTGAATGGACAAAGATACTTCCTTTTCTGGTTTGATTTCAACGTTCTTCAAGGTCACCAACGGTTTCTGTTTGTGGCACTTGTTAGCATAATGGCCGACCTTATGGCATTTGAAGCACCTGGTAGAAAGAGCTTTGCTTGTGGGTTTCACAGCTTTGCTTTTATCAAAAGAAATATCATTAGTTTTCAAATCAGAATTTGAGAGATAAGAAGACTTACATTGCTGTTTTGGTGCTGCAGAAGTGTTGGTGTTTTTCTTCCTTTTGAGTTGTCGGACAGCATGAATCGCCTTATGCAACATCTTCTCCAAACTGGCATAAGTCTGAATCTCATTCTGATCAAACACATCATGGTTGCTTCTCTTGGTTTTGGTGAAGGGACGATCACCACTTCTGACCCACTTCTCAACATCGGACCTGTTATGTCTCTTCCTTTTCTGCACAAAATCAAACCTATTAGCAGCAAACTGTTTTTTATTTCTAAAAATTGATTGCTCTTTTTCCGAAACAGTTTTAAAAGGAAAGAAGATATCATCTTGTAGTGGTTTTGATTTCTTGAGAAGTCCAAACATCCTGAAACACTTAACAAACGTTAGCACAAAAATATCCTCACACTCTCAAAGTGTTTAGCTCACGATTTTTAGGTGATCACTCAGAGTTCTTTCTACTGGTTCAAAGGATGATAGGCAGTCAAAATTCAGCAATCAAAAACCCAAAACAAACTTTGTGGAAAAAGAAAAGAAATGAAGATGAAGAGATTTTTTTTTGTTTTGTGTGGGTCCGCCTTAACTGTCCTAAGGCTGGGTTTCTCTTCAGCCAGCAGGATTACTCTTCCACCACTCCAAGTGATTCAAGCCAATCTTTTACTTTTTTCTTTTTTTTCTTTTTTTTCTTTTTTTTCTTTTTTTCTTTTTTTTCTTTTTTCTGATTTTTTTCTTTTTTTTTAAATGGCGATCACAAGGGAGTAAAGGAACAGCCCGGATCCAAAAAGAAATAGAAATGATGAAGAGATGAGAATGTGAAAAGAAGATAGAAAACAAACCAGCCAAAGTGGCTCTGATACCAAATGATACGCCCAAAATCGGGAGGATGGCTTTGGCCGGGTGTTGGATATGAACCGAGAAGTCGAAGGAACTTCTGGAACTGGGATGGATTGAACGGATCGTCAAGAGGGTGCGGAATGACTCTTGATATACCCTTGATCTAAGGCTAACCACCAAAGAACGGATGTAGTGCGTTGGCTAACCACCAAATAACACACAAAGATGATTGGCTGACCACCAAATCAACAAGCCGGTTCAAACCGATGAACTAGCTAAAGAACTCTCTCTCACTCAGAGAAAAGAAGAACAAAAGAAACTCCAAAATGATCTGATTTTTATTCATCAAAAGGACTACATATTTATAGTAGATGTAGTCAAAGAAAGAAATAAATAAAGTGCTGAAAAAGATGTCTAGAAAATACAACATTTGACTAGATAATTATTAGAGAGTCAAAGTTGTAGAAATTGATGCAGTCTTGGTCAATGTTGCGGAAAATGATGAAGACTGGTCAAGATTGCGGATTCTGATGTAGACTGGTCAAGATTCGTCCAAGCGTCCAGGTTCATCCATGATGATCGGGTCCTTCGCGTAAGGAGAAGGACGCACGTGGGCTGGTTGAGCTGGTTGGCCGGTGATCTTCATGAACTGATGGTGAATCCTCGGTTTGGTCGAGCTGGTTGACAAGATCGCCACTTTGGTTCGTGTCCATGAACAAAAAAGAACGGTGCTCGATTTTGGTTCTATCAATCATGGTACGAGGAGTCAGTCGCCAGGAGGCCGACTACCGGTTGTATTGCACCCGCAGAAGTGCCTCAAAATGGTCGGCAGTGAGGGATCAGCCGCACTCGTAACTAAGAATTACGAGACCGATAAGGATCTTGAAACTCGTAGGGTTCAGCTGGTTTAAAGAAACCTGAAAACGATCCAGTACACGGACAATAATCTCAGGGATCGGAAACCAAAGACGGCAACGCATCAAAACGGCCTCGTAGCACGTGAAGTAGCCTTCCAGAGGATGGTCGGCGTTTTCTCCGCACTTAGGAATCCGGAACTCAACCGCATCCGGAACTCCGACAAACTTCCGAAGTGTCTCGAGGAAAAGATCGGTGGTCTTGCTCGGTAGGTAGACCCCCACTTTCCGAGATCGCGAGATCGGAAACTTTTCTTCCCCGGGACGTTTGATTCGATCACTGCTCGCTTTCCAATACGCATCACACTCAGCCGAATTCGGAGGAAACTCGAAATCGGCCTTCGGGACGAGGAGCTCTTCATTCTGATTGCAATCGGGAGAAGAAGTCACGGGAGTCTTCTTCTTAGAAGACTTCTTTCCGCTTTTAAACAACTTTGACATTTTGGTGAAGGATTTTCTTTCTAAAAAAAAAAAAAATCTTGAAAGAATTCTTCAAAGAAAGTCTTATGAAAGATGGGTGAGTTAAAATGAAAGAGTTACCCCCTCTTTTATAAACTTCAGGATTTACTATTCAAGTTCGGACTTTTGGATACCAACTTGGCCTAAAAACTCGCCTAAACTCGCCAAACCATACGAAAGAATCTCGTCAACCCACGATTCTACCGCACTGGGGGGCTAACTGTTGGGGTCGAAATTGGACAAGGCGAAGTCGGCATCCAAATTTCCGTTAAAAATTATTTACTGAAAATTTTTTTACGTTTTTCCGAAAAGGAAAACTTATACAAAAAATTTGTGGAAAAATCTTATTTTAAGACAACGATTCTTTAAAACGACGATTTCTTAATCAACGATTTCTTTAAACAACGATTTCTTAATCAACGATTTAAGAAATCAACGATTTCTTCAACAACGGCTTAAGAAATTAGCGATTTCTTAATCAACGACTTGAGAAATCAACGATTTAAGAAAGTAATGATTTCTTAAATCAAATGGAGCATTGCTATCAAAGGTCCGAACATCCGCAAACAAGCATCCTAAGAGAATCGTAGCTTCGCGATGGTTTCAAACGCTCGAACAACGGACCTCAGTCCACGGCACAAACCCGATCGCGATGGCGATCGGGTCATGAACAAGAACTCAGTTGCTATAGCGAACGGATCACGAGACCACACTCGGTCGCTATAGCGACCGAGCTTCGATTACAGCTCGGTCGCTATAGTGACCGATCTGCGGAAAGATCTCGGTTGCTATAGCGACCGATCTTCGGACAAAGTTCGGTCGCTATAGCGATCGAGCGTTCGTATATCGATCATTCTCCGAAACGTCCGAAGTCTTCTGAAACGATGATACGACGTAAAACTATGCATTCTCGACTATCCGTATAGCCGTTCTCCGCAACTCGCTACTAATTGTTTCTTGATCTCTCGATCAAATGGGTTCGTCCGTTTGGTTTACGATAAAACCGCGGAAACTTAACTTTATCGGAGAAATCGTAAAAAACGTCTCAAATCAAAAATACGGCCCAAAGGGGTCCTAAACTTGATTCGAGGCCCACATACGATTTCTTAAAAACCCATAAACCTTATGACGGTTTATGCTTGGAGGATAAGCATCAGTTTCCGCGGATAAATGGAAACTTTCCGCAGATAATCATGAAGATCGGAAAAAATGGAATATTCCCATTTTTCCGA
This sequence comes from Raphanus sativus, assembly GCF_000801105.2. Lineage (NCBI taxonomy): Eukaryota > Viridiplantae > Streptophyta > Magnoliopsida > Brassicales > Brassicaceae > Raphanus > Raphanus sativus. The sequence continues at coordinate 20,936,047 of NC_079517.1, read as the reverse complement.
CTATGACGGCTTAAGGGCAAAAGGGGGAAGCGTAAACCGACCTTGGAGGGAGTATATAAGGAGTTCAAGGCGAGAGGCATAGGGGCATCACTTTTTTCAGAGCAACTTAGCACTTAGAGCATTTTAGGCAACTTTCCGTTTTTGTTTTTCGAGCTGCGACTCATTTAGGTTTAGCCACCTTCGGGTATTAGAACTAGGATCTCGCCGACAGTCTCGTAGCCGAAGCACGTTATCCTGTTTTTGTTACGCTCATACGCAGATTCGGTATAAAATCCTTCTTGCTCTTTTTTACGATTTTTATTTTATTTTCCATTATTGTCGTGTTCTGACTGCTTGACGTGTGGTTTCTCAGAAATCCGGGACCTCTGGGAAATTAGGGTTTTCCTACTTTCCTAAAGTATACAAAATATTGACGGTGCGAATTTCGGTTCCCACAGGTTACATGAAGTGTGTGATCAAGCTTTAGTCTAGTGACCGTTTGAGGATCAGAGGAAGGGAGTCTGACAGCCTGTCAAGGGCTGGAAAGGCAATGGCATCTTGTCAAAGATGCCAAAGCATGTGAGACCTCCCATTGGTTCTTTTCAAACTTGCGCTCCCCTCCTTGTTGACTTCACATGCTTTCCTTATCTCTTAGCATAGTAAAACCTCTTGTAATCTCATTGTATAAATATGTAATCTCCTCTCTTAATAAAATCATACTTTGAGTCTCTCTCTCTCTAGTTCATAATTTCGACATTACTCTTAAGTTACTATTGAATCTCAAAACCAAATCTATCCTAATCTGTTCTTAATCTGTTATATTCTCTTATAATCATCCATTAATCTCTCAATACACTTTCTATTCTCTAAAATCTCAAATCAAGCTTCGTACATATTGGTTCATCCTGGTTTGATAAGAATCATGAAGATAATGGCATATGTCCGAACAGGCTAATCTGGAATCATCTGGATAGAAGGTGGAATATCTTCTTACTCACAACTCCTATAAAATTTATTCAACTTCCTGTTATTCTCCACTGATTAGTGGTTCCCAATCAAGCTTCTTACATATTGGTTCATCCTGCTTTGATAAGAATCATGAAGATAATGGCATATGTCCGAACATGCTAATCTGGAATCATCTGGATAAAAGGTGGGATATCTTCTTACTCACAACTCCTATGAGATTTATTCAACTTCCTGGTTATTCTCCACTGATTAGTTGTTCCCAATAAAACTTCTTACATCGAGGTTCATCCTGGTTTATTAAGAATTATGAAGATTTTGCCATATGTCCGAACAGGCTAATCTGGAATCATCTGGATAGAAAGTGCGATATCTTCTTACTCACAACTCCTATGAAATTTATTTAAATTCCTAGTTATTCTCCACTTATTAGTGGTTCCCAATAAAGCTTCTTACATATTGGTTCTTACTGGTTTGATAAGAATCATGAAGATAATGGCATATGTCCGAACAGGCTAATCTGGAATCATCTGGATAAAAGGTGGGATATCTTCTTACTCACAACACTTATGAGATTTATTCAACTTCCTGGTTATTTTCCACTGATTAGTGGTTCCAAATTAAGCTTCTTAGATCGTGGTTCATCCTGGTTTGATAAGAATCATGAAGATATTATCATATGTCCGAACAGGCTAATCTGGAATCACCTGGATAGAAAGTGGGATATCTTCTTACTCACAACTCCTATGAGATTTATTCAACTTCCTGGTTATTCTCCACTGATTAGTGGTTCCCAATCAAGCTTCTTACATATTGGTTCATCCTGGTTTGATAAGAATCATGAAGATAATGGCATATGTCCGAACAGGCTAATCTGGAATCATCTGGATCGAAGGTGGGATATCTTCTTACTCACAACACTTATGAGATTTATTCAACCTCATGGTTATTCTGCACTGATTAGTGGTTCCAAATAAAGCTTCTTACATATTGGTTCATCCTGGTTTGATAAGAATCATGAAGATAATAACATATGTCCGAACTGGCTAATTGGAATCATTGGATAGAAGATGGGATATTTTCTTGCTCACAACACTTATGAGATTTATTCAACTTCCTGGTTATTCTCCACTGATTAGTGGTTCCAAATAAAGCTTCTTAGATCGTGGTTCATCCTGGTTTGATAAGAATCATGAAGATATTGCCATATGTCCGAACATGCTAATCAGGAATCATCTGGATAGAAAGTGGGATATCTTCTTACTCACAACTCCTATGAGATTTATTCAACTTCCTGGTTATTCTCCACTGATTAGTGGTTCCCAATAAAGCTTCTTAGATATTGGTTCATCCTGGTTTGATAAGAATCATGAAGATAATGGCATATGTCCGAAATGGCTAATCTGGAATCATCTGGATGAAGGTGGGATATCTTCTTACTCACAACACTTATGAGATTTATTCAACTTCCTGGTTATTCTCCACTGATTAGTGGTTCCAAATAAAGCTTCTTAGATCGTGGTTCATCCTGGTTTGATAAGAATCATGAAGATAATGGCATATGTCCGAACTGGCTAATCTGGAATCATCTGGATAGAAGGTGGGATATTTTCTTGCTCACAACACTTATGAGATTTATTCAACTTCCTGGTTATTCTCCACTGATTAGTGGTTCCAAATAAAGCTTCTTAGATCGTGGTTCATCCTGGTTTGATAAGAATCATGAAGATATTGCCATATGTCCGAACAGGCTAATCTGGAATCATCTGGATAGAAAGTGGGATATCTTCTTACTCACAACTCCTATGAGATTTATTCAACTTCCTGGTTATTCTCCACTGATTAGTGGTTCCCAATAAAGCTTCTTAGATCGTGGTTCATCCTGGTTTGATAAGAATCATGAAGATAATGCATATGTCCGAACAGGCTAATCTGGAATCATCTGGATAGAAAGTGGGATATCTTCTTACTCACAACTCTTATGAGATTTATTCAACTTCCTGGTTATTCTCCACTGATTAGTGGTTCCAAATAAAGCTTCTTAGATCGTGGTTCATCCTGGTTTGATAAGAATCATGAAGATATTGCCATATGTCCGAACAGGCTAATCTGGAATCATCTGGATAGAAAGTGGGATATCTTCTTACTCACAACTCCTATGAGATTTATTCAACTTCCTGGTTATTCTCCACTGATTAGTGGTTCCCAAATAAAGCTTCTTACATATTGGTTCTTCCTGGTTTGATAAGAATCATGAAGATAATGGCATATGTCCGAACAGGCTAATCTGGAATCATCTGGATAGAAAGGTGGGATATCTTCTTACTCACAACACTTATGAGATTTATTCAACTTCCTGGTTATTCTCCACTGATTAGTGGTTCCAAATAAAGCTTCTTAGATCGTGGTTCATCCTGGTTTGATAAGAATCATGAAGATATTGCCATATGTCCGAACAGGCTAATCTGGAATCATCTGGATAGAAAGTGGGATATCTTCTTACTCACAACTCCTATGAGATTTATTCAACTTCCTGGTTATTCTCCACTGATTAGTGGTTCCAAATAAAGCTTCTTACATATTGGTTCATCCTGGTTTGATAAGAATCATGAAGATAATGGCATATGTCCGAACAGGCTAATCTGGAATCATCTGGATAGAAAGGTGGGATATCTTCTTACTCACAACACTTATGAGATTTATTCAACTTCCTGGTTATTCTCCACTGATTAGTGGTTCCAAATAAAGCTTCTTAGATCGTGGTTCATCCTGGTTTGATAAGAATCATGAAGATAATGCATATGTCCGAACAGGCTAATCTGGAATCATCTGGATAGAAAGTGGGATATCTTCTTGCTCACAACACTTATGAGATTTATTCAACTTCCTGGTTATTCTCCACTGATTAGTGGTTCCAAATAAAGCTTCTTAGATCGTGGTTCATCCTGGTTTGATAAGAATCATGAAGATATTGCCATATGTCCGAACAGGCTAATCTGGAATCATCTGGATAGAAAGTGGGATATCTTCTTACTCACAACTCCTATGAGATTTATTCAACTTCCTGGTTATTCTCCACTGATTAGTGGTTCCCAATAAAGCTTCTTAGATATTGGTTCATCCTGGTTTGATAAGAATCATGAAGATAATGGCATATGTCCGAACAGGCTAATCTGGAATCATCTGGATAGAAAGTGGGATATCTTCTTACTCACAACACTTATGAGATTTATTCAACTTCCTGGTTATTCTCCACTGATTAGTGGTTCCAAATAAAGCTTCTTAGATCGTGGTTCATCCTGGTTTGATAAGAATCATGAAGATATTGCCATATGTCCGAACAGGCTAATCTGGAATCATCTGGATAGAAAGTGGGATATCTTCTTACTCACAACTCCTATGAGATTTATTCAACTTCCTGGTTATTCTCCACTGATTAGTGGTTCCAATAAAGCTTCTTAGATATTGGTTCATCCTGGTTTGATAAGAATCATGAAGATAATGGCATATGTCCGAACAGGCTAATCTGGAATCATCTGGATAGAAGGTGGGATATCTTCTTACTCACAACACTTATGAGATTTATTAACTTCCTGGTTATTCTCCACTGATTAGTGGTTCCAAATAAAGCTTCTTAGATCGTGGTTCATCCTGGTTTGATAAGAATCATGAAGATATTGCCATATGTCCGAACAGGCTAATCTGGAATCATCTGGATAGAAAGTGGGATATCTTCTTACTCACAACTCCTATGAGATTTATTCAACTTCCTGGTTATTCTCCACTGATTAGTGGTTCCCAATAAAGCTTCTTAGATCGTGGTTCATCCTGGTTTGATAAGAATCATGAAGATATTGCCATATGTCCGAACAGGCTAATCTGGAATCATCTGGATAGAAAGTGGGATATCTTCTTACTCACAACTCCTATGAGATTTATTCAACTTCCTGGTTATTCTCCACTGATTAGTGGTTCCAAATCAAGCTTCTTAGATATTGGTTCATCCTGGTTTGATAAGAATCATGAAGATAATGGCATATGTCCGAACAGGCTAATCTGGAATCATCTGGATAGAAGGTGGGATATCTTCTTACTCACAACACTTATGAGATTTATTCAACTTCCTGGTTATTCTCCACTGATTAGTGGTTCCAAATAAAGCTTCTTAGATCGTGGTTCATCCTGGTTTGATAAGAATCATGAAGATAATGGCATATGTCCGAACAGGCTAATCTGGAATCATCTGGATAGAAAGTGGGATATCTTCTTGCTCACAACACTTATGAGATTTATTCAACTTCCTGGTTATTCTCCACTGATTAGTGGTTCCAAATAAAGCTTCTTAGATCGTGGTTCATCCTGGTTTGATAAGAATCATGAAAATATTGCCATATGTCCGAACAGGCTAATCTGGAATCATCTGGATAGAAAGTGGGATATCTTCTTACTCACAACTCCTATGAGATTTATTCAACTTCCTGGTTATTCTCCACTGATTAGTGGTTCCAATAAAGCTTCTTAGATATTGGTTCATCCTGGTTTGATAAGAATCATGAAGATAATGGCATATGTCCGAACAGGCTAATCTGGAATCATCTGGATAGAAGGTGGGATATCTTCTTACTCACAACACTTATGAGATTTATTCAACTTCCTGGTTTATTCTCCACTGATTAGTGGTTCCAAATAAAGCTTCTTAGATCGTGGTTCATCCTGGTTTGATAAGAATCATGAAGATATTGCCATATGTCCGAACAGGCTAATCTGGAATCATCTGGATAGAAAGTGGGATATCTTCTTACTCACAACTCCTATGAGATTTATTCAACTTCCTGGTTATTCTCCACTGATTAGTGGTTCCCAAATAAAGCTTCTTAGATCGTGGTTCATCCTGGTTTGATAAGAATCATGAAGATATTGCCATATGTCCGAACAGGCTAATCTGGAATCATCTGGATAGAAAGTGGGATATCTTCTTACTCACAACTCCTATGAGATTTATTCAACTTCCTGGTTATTCTCCACTGATTAGTGGTTCCCAATAAAGCTTCTTAGATATGGTTCATCCTGGTTTGATAAGAATCATGAAGATAATGGCATATGTCCGAACAGGCTAATCTGGAATCATCTGGATAGAAGGTGGGATATCTTCTTACTCACAACTCCTATGAGATTTATTCAACTTCCTGGTTATTCTCCACTGATTAGTGGTTCCAAATAAAGCTTCTTAGATCGTGGTTCATCCTGGTTTGATAAGAATCATGAAGATATTGCCATATGTCCGAACAGGCTAATCTGGAATCATCTGGATAGAAAGTGGGATATCTTCTTACTCACAACTCCTATGAGATTTATTCAACTTCCTGGTTATTCTCCACTGATTAGTGGTTCCCAATAAAGCTTCTTAGATCGTGGTTCATCCTGGTTTGATAAGAATCATGAAGATATTGCCATATTCCGAACAGGCTAATCTGGAATCATCTGGATAGAAAGTGGGATATCTTCTTACTCACAACTCCTATGAGATTTATTCAACTTCCTGGTTATTCTCCACTGATTAGTGGTCCCAATAAAGCTTCTTACATATTGGTTCATCCTGGTTTGATAAGAATCATGAAGATATTGCATATGTCCGAACAGGCTAATCTGGAATCATCTGGATAGAAGGTGGGATATCTTCTTACTCACACACTTATGAGATTTATTCAACTTCCTGGTTATTCTCCACTGATTAGTGGTTCCAAAATGGTTCATCCTGGTTTGATAAGAAAAATGAAGATAATTACATATGTCCGAACAGGCTAATCTGGAATCATCTGGATAGAAAGTGGGATATCTTCTTACTCACAACTCCTATGAGATTTATTCAACTTCCTGTTTATTCTCCACTGATTAGTGGTTCCCAATCAAGCTTCTTACATATTGGTTCATCCTGGTTTGATAAGAATCATGAAGATAATGACATATGTCTGAACAGGCTAATCTGGAATCATCTGGATAGAAGGTGGGATATCTTCTTACTCACAACACTTATGAGATTTATTCAACTTCCTGGTTATTCTCCACTGATTAGTGGTTCCAAATAAAGCTTCTTAGATCGTGGTTCATCCTGGTTTGATAAGAATCATGAAGATATTGCATATGTCCGAACAGGCTAATCTGGAATCATCTGGATAGAAAGTGGGATATCTTCTTACTCACAACTCCTGTGAGATTTATTCAACTTCCTGGTTATTCTCCACTGATTAGTGGTTCCCAATCAAGCTTCTTACATATTGGTTCATCCTGGTTTGATAAGAATCATGAAGATAATGGCATATGTCCGAACAGGCTAATCTGGAATCATCTGGATAGAAGGTGGGATATCTTCTTACTTACAAAACTCCTATGAGATTTATTCAACTTCATGGTTATTCTCCACTGATTAGTGGTTCCAATAAAGCTTCTTAGATCGTGGTTCACCTGGTTTGATAAGAATCATGAATATATTGTCATATGTCCGAACAGGCTAATCTGGAATCATCTGGATAGAATTATGGGATATCTTCTTACTCACAAACTCCTATGAGATTTATTCAACTTCCTGGTTATTTCCATTGATTAGTGGTTCCCAATCAAGCTTCTTAGATAGTGGTTCATCCTGTTTTGATAAGAATCATGAAGATATTGCCATATGTCCGAACAGGCTAATCTGGACCACCTGGATAGAAGTGGGATATCTTCTTACTCACAACTCCTATGAGATTTATTCAAATTCCTGGTTATTCTCCACTGATTAGTGGTTTCCAAATCAAGCTTCTTACATATTGGTTATCCTGGTTTGATAAGAATCATGAAGATACTGGCATATGTACGAACAGGCTAATCTGGAATCATCTGGATAGAAGGTGGGATATCTTCTTGCTCACAACACTTATGAGATTTATTCAACTTCCTGGTTATTCTCCACTGATTAGTGGTTCCAAATAAAGCTTCTTAGATCGTGGTTCATCCTGGTTTGATAAGAATCATGAAGATATTGCCATATGTCCGAACAGGCTAATCTGGAATCACCTGGATAGAAAATGGGATATCTTCTTCCTCACAACTCCTATGAGATTTATTCAACTTCCTGGTTATTCTCCACTGATTAGTGGTTCCCAATCAAGCTTCTTACATCGTGGTTCATCATGGTTTGATAAGAATCATGAAGATATTGCCATATGTCCAAACAGGCTAATCTGGAATCACCTGGATAGAATGTGGGGATATCTTATTTCTCACAACTCTATGAGATGTATTCAACTTCCTGGTTATTCTCCACTGATTAGTGGTTCCCAATCAAGCTTCTTACATATTGGTTCATCCTGGTTTGATAAGAATCATGAAGATAATTGCATATGTCCGAACAAGCTAATCTGGAATCATCTAGATAGAAGGTGGGATATCTTCTTACTCACAACACTATGAGATTTATTTCAACTTCATGGTTATTCTCCACTGATTAGTGGTTCCCAATCAAGCTTCTTACATATTGGTTCATCCTGGTTTGATAAGAATCATGAAGATAATGGCATATGTCCGAACAATGCTAATCTGGAATTAATAAGGTCCTAGGATGTATTCTCTGGATGAATATGGATAGATCCTTGCAAGAACGAGGCAAAGACTCAAGCTCTTCAGGCATGGACTGATGGTTGATTCAAAAAGATTTCGGAAAGACTCCTTGACACTTTTAGATGACATAGATCGGATATGACACACCAACTTAGACACCTAGGGTTTGCTGGATACTACACACCAACAAGATCACTCAAGAACTCGTCAAACAAGTTTAAGAGAGAACAAAGGTTTTGATTAAAAGATGATTGCATAGAAAAGAAGCTTGCGACAAGTTTAAATAGAGAGAAGACTTGAACAGGCTCAAGTTCTCGAGATCATTAAAGGAAACACGCTCCCTTCGTAATCAAACAAAGACCCAAAGACTAAGTTTTAAAAATTTAAAAGAGTTTGCAAACACATAAGAATAAGAAATAAAGACTAATAAACTAAAGATAAACATAAGGTTAGATATGTGGTTGGTCCAAAGCATCCGAGATGCACCAAAGATACATCACCTAGGTGATATGAAAGTGAACTCATGGGCCTCATTAAAAACCTTAGTTGGGAAAACCCAGTGAGAGAAAACCAACTAAGGGAAAAAGAGTACACACAAGCCACTTGCCTAGATGATGATCAGCTTGAAGGTTTAGCTTGAAGTGTGGTAAGTGTGTCTTGGTTGCTCAAGCTCGACCAAGACAATCTTCTTGCTTCCAAGACATCTTAAGTATGTTCCCAACAGCTTCATGGAGTCTTCTTGTCATTGCACGAGTCATAGGACCTTTGGGAATGGCCAAGGCATCTCCATCTTCATCCTGCTTATCCTTGATACTCCTCTTCTCTATCTTTATCAAGTTGTTGGTCCATGATCACATCATCCCCTCCCTCTTGAAAAGGATTTGTCCTCAAAATCTGGTTCATCTGCAATAAAAGGGATCAAGTCAGTAACATTGAAACTATTACTCACATCATACTTACCTTGGAATCCAGCTTGTAAGCATTGTTGCTGATCTTCTTTGTGACCTCAAAAGGTCCATCTATTCTCCGGCATGAGCTTGGACTTCCTTTGTATAGGAAACCTCTCTTTCCTTAGGTGAACCCATACTTGATCACCTACTTCAAAGACCATCTCTCGTTTGCCCTTATTGGCATGTTTAACATACTGCTTGGTTTTCTCTTCAATGTTGCGCCTTGCTTGCTCATGGAGTTGTTTCACCATCTCTGCCTTCTTTTGCCATCCATACTAATCCTTCACACTCAGGTAAAGGTATCAAATCCAAAGGAGAGGTGGGATTGAACCCATAAACAATTTCAAAAGGAGAAAACTTAGAAGCAGAATGCATAGCATGATTATATGCAAATTCACAATGAATCAAACAGTCTTCCATGATTTCAAGTTCTCTTTATGAAAGCACGCAAGAGTGTTCCTAAAGTTCTATTCACTACTTCAGTTTGACCATCAGTTTGTGGTGACAAGTAGTAGAGAAACAACAGTTTAGTGCCTAACTTAGACCAAAGTGTCTTCCAAAAGTAACTAAGAAACTTGGTGTCTCTATCAGATACTAATAGTTCTAGGCATGCCATGTAAACGCACAATCTCTTTAAAGAACAAGTTAGCAATATGCAATGCATCATCAGTTTTTGTGACAAGCAATGAAGTGAGCCATTTTGGAGAACCTATCAACAACTACAAAGATTGAATCCTTTCTGATTCTAGTCCTAGGCAATCCAACAATAAAATCCATAGAGATGTCATTCCCAAGGATGGTAAGGAATGGGTAAAGGAGTATACAAACCGTGAGCTTGGACTTTGGACTTAGCTTGTTTACATGTTGCACATCTCTCACAGATTCTCTCCACATCTCTCTTCATACGAGGCCAAAGAAAATGATCCTGCAAAACTTTAAGAGTCTTGGCAATACATAAATGTCCCATAAGACTTCCTCCATGTGCTTCCCTAATAAACAAATCTCTCAAAGAACAATTAGGCACACACAAACGATTATCATAGAAAGAGATTCATCTTGCCTAAAAATAATGACCAGCAGCAAACTTTCACACGACTTGTATGCATCTTTAAACTCAGGATCAGTTTTCATACATTTCTTTAAGTTGTTCAAAGCCTAGTAGCTTAGCATCAAGAGTGTTTAAGAGCACATACCTCCGAGATAGTGCATCAGCCACTATATTGTCCTTACCTTGTTTGTATTTGATCACATAAGGAAAGGTTTCTATGAACTCAACCCATCTCGCATGTCTTTTGCTCAGCTTGTTCTGTCCCTTAAGATACTTGAGAGACTCATGGTCTGTGTGGATGACAAAACTCCTTAGGCCACAGATAAATGTTGCCATGTTTGCAAGGCCCTCACCAAAGCATACAACTCCTTGTCATACGTTGCATAGTTGAGAGTTGCTCCTCCAAGCTTCTCACTGAAGTATGCTATGGGTCTTTTATCCTGCATCAATCACAGCACCAATTCCAATTCCTGAGGCATCACATTCTATTTCAAAGGTTTTAGAAAAATCAGGGAACATAAGAAGAGGGAGTGAGTTAAGCTTCTCTTAAGGATTTTGAATGAAGTTTCTTGTGCTCTCCCCACTTGAATCCTATATCCTTCTTGATGATCTCGGTCAGTGGAGCTGCTATAGTCTGAAACCTTCACAAAGCGCCTATAGAAACCTGCTAGCCCCATGAAAACTCCCCACTTCTCCCACTGTAGTTGGAGTTGGGCCACTCTTGTATGCTTTGATCTCTCGGGATCAACCTTTACTCCATCTGCACTCACAATAAAGCCTAGAAAAAC
>NC_079517.1:20887664-20924620 GCF_000801105.2 Raphanus sativus | reverse complement strand
TTGATAGCAGTTAACCAATTTATCCCAGAACTTCGAAGGCGAGGGTATGGAAGGAAGCTAACTTGTTCGCTTGGGAAGCTAAGATGAAAGGCTCGAATTTGTATATCTTCTCCCAGAATGGATATCCACAACACCAAATTTGTTAAACCGAACACCAAGGTTCTCCACGGGGTCGGACCACAACTCCTTTAGCTCATGTATCAGTGGTTGAAGAAATACATTCAACGACCGTTTTGGATGCTTCGGCCCAGGGATTAATATGGTCAAGAATAGAAATTCTTGTTCCATACACATGTCCGGCGGCAGGTTGTACGGCGTAAGAATAACTGGCCACAAAGAATATTGTCTCCCAGACATACCAAATGGACTAAATCCATCGGTGCATAACCCAAGATAGACATTCCAAATATTTTCAGCGAAACTGGGTATACCTTGTTGAAATGTTTCCACGCCCTTGCATCTGATGGGTGAGCGACCTCGCCATCCTTCTGGACATGTTCAGCATGCCACCTCATCCATGCAGCAGTCTTCTCCGATTGGTATAATCTTTTTAACCTGTCTTTAATGGGTAGGTACCACATCCTTTGGTACGGTACCCTATTCCTCCACGTCCTTGCGGCTTGAATCGTGGTTCTTGCAGAATCGACACTCTCTTAACTTCTCATCATCCTTCCAGTAGATCATGCAGTTGTCGATGCAACATCTATCATCTCCGAAGGCAACCCTAGACTATAAACCAATTTCTGAATCTCATAATAAGACTCAGCTGACACGTTGTCTTCTGGCAAATACTCTTTGAACATCTCCGCCCAAGCATCCATGCAATCTCAGGTAAATTATGATCCGTTTAATGTTCATTCATCCTAGCTGCTAGAGACAATAGAGAGACCTTCTCTACAACCAGTGTAGATTGGTTGATTTGCAGCATCTAACATTTTATAAAACCTTTTTGCATCCAAATTAGGTTCTTCTACATTTCCAGTTTCATGAGCTATTGTTGTAGTTGTTTCTAAAAATGCATCAGTAATCATGTCTTGAACCCTATCATGATCTACCATCTGCTCCTCCTGATGATAACTAGATTCATTATGCAAATGATTTTGTTCTTCACTATTACCAGCATCTTCAAAATTATTACTACTACTAGCTTCATTTCCACCATAACCCTCCCCATGTTGATACCAAATATAATATTGTGGTGTAAATCCTCTGTTTAGTAAGTGCTTCCATACAGTTTCACTACGAGCAAATTTTGAATTCTTGCATTTCCGACAAGGGCAGAACATCTTACCGCTTTCCTGCGTGATCGGTGTACAGCCCGCCTGGTGCATAAATGTCTCTAGCCCGCTTAGAAATGCATCCGTCACTCTACCGGAATCATCTTTATGCGAATAACATCCAACTTGATAACTCGTAAATATTGAAGCCATCAGCCATTTGTTTTTCTTTTTTCTGGTTTTTTTTCTTTGATTTCGTTTGTGTGTTATTTGAATTGAGAAATGATCATATATATAGACGATTTTCGCAAAGTGGTAGGTGAATGTATAACATGGATTTTACAACGAAAAGCTTTACTATGCTTTTACATCGTTTTTACATCTTATTTACAACGAATTTACAATGAAGTTAGTTTATTTGAACCCCACTATATGCACGTTTTCACCAAAAGTAACGGTTACATGATTCGTCGTAAATGGCTTGTATATTTAAAATGAGTTTACGACGAATTGGGCTTTCCCACGTAAAGCACTCGTAAATTTACAATGATTTTACAACGAAGTTAGTTACTTTAAACCACACTATATGCACGTTTTCACCAAAAGTAACGGTTACATGATTCGTCGTAAATGGCTTGTATATTTACAATGAATTTACGACGAATTGGGCTTTCCACGTAAAAGCCTTGTAAAATTACATTGGGTTTACGACGAAACAATTTCGTTGTAACTTTACAACGAATTTACGACGAATATTTATTTATTCGTAACGTCGTCGTAAACACCATTTACGAGGAAATAATTTCCTCGTAACGCGTCGTTGTTATAGACGCGTTTTCTTGTAGTGTAATCCTTACCTTTGTAAATAATTAAATCATTTTAGAGATTGTTTTTTTTTTGGTCTAAATGTTAAGTGAGATTGTTTTGTTTTTAACTAAAAGCAAAGGAAAAAAATACAAATCGATGGCATCTAAAAAAATTAGAATTTTCTTTGTTCACCTCCTAAAAAGTAATATTAATTGTGAAAAGAAAACTTTAACGTTGCAAACTTTAAATCCTAGATTCTATAGTTTAAGGTTTTGGATTTAGGTTTTGTGTTTAAAGTTTGACCTCTACGGATTTAGAGTTTTTGTTAACATATTTAGAATTTTTGTTGATACCATTACCAACCATAAGTTTTAAAATTCAAATTATAAACTCTAAACTCTAAAACTATAAATCATTGGATTAAGGTTTAAGATTTTGAGATTTAGGATTTATCGTTTACTATTTTGGGTTTAAAGTTTAGAACTTTATAACATCAAAATTTTATTTTTTTTTTGTTATTTTTATAACCTGAATATGACTTGGCAGTTTTTTAAATCGCTTGTCTAAGCAAAACAAATATATAATTTTATGTATTTAGACCAAAAAACCATCATAAGAAATATATCATAGGAACTGAAGTTTTAGAATTTCCTAAGGTTTTTTCCGGTCAACTGAGCATATAATATTTCCTAAGGTTAGTATAAATATTTATATAGCTATCATTTATTTACATATAAATAATGTATATGATGGCATATACTTATCTTTGCAAATATAAATATTTTTTAGTTATTTTGTTTCTTATATTTGACCTTGAGTAGTTAGATGTCAATCTCTATAAGGTTATTTGAGAAGTCAGTTTTCTATATGTCACATTCACGCTTACACGGATACTTTTAATGAATTAAATTATTACAGTTAAATATTTTCACTGATTTTTTTTTGTTTAGTTTTCTTTTTAAAATTTTCCAAATAAATATATAATAAAAAAGAAATTTTGTAGTCGTTTCATACCTCACGTTTTCAAAGTCAGTAAAGAGAAATGGTAACGTCCCAGTTTTCCCTTCTGATTTGAAACCCGAACGTTGTAGTCGTTTTGTTGTTGTTTCAGTCATAATGTTTTTATGGGCGAGATCCTAAACTCTCAAGTCGTTAAGATTCATCCCACCTGAAATTTCAGTCCGATTCAAGAACCAAGGCTTGATAAAGTGGGCATCAGACCCGAAGCAAGTTCATCGATAGATCCACGGTGGTGAGAGATCGCTTAGAACCAGAATGGAGCCATCGACATGGGAGTTTCAGAGAAACAGAGGCACCAATCCAATGAGAGACGAAACCACGTCACTAAGTTCGATGTTGAGAGGCTTGGAGCAGAGATCAATCAAAGAAAACTTGCCATCGAAGGTATACATGCTCTAGTTAAAAAAAAAAAGAAAAAAAGAAGGTATACATGCTCTTGCTGGGAGACCAATCTGGAGATAGAGTTGAAGCTGATAAGCTAATTTATTTTTCTTGTGAAACGATTGAGAAAAAAACGGATAAGGAGAGAGTTGTTACATAGAAAGAGAACCTCAGAAAAGTGTTCAGTTTCACGGTTTGACCGAGAGGTGATGTATCAGAAAACATGAATGGATGTATCCAGAGTTTTCGTTGTACCATTAGAGAAGAAGTGGAAGTTTTAAGAGAGATGTAGAAAACACGAAAGAGGGAGAGAAGAGTTGAAGAAGTTATTTGTTAAATGGTGAAGGGATAAGATGTAGCATCCCTATCCCGGGGACTTTTATAAAAAATACTCAGATTTCCATAAATCGTTCAAAATCCCTTTATTAAAACTTAAGATCGTCTTACATAAAACCGAAACTCAATACGATGATAGATTATTCAATAACATAAGCAAAACTCGAATATAAATAGTTCGAAAAGCAACAGAAACTTAAAAACAACTGGCACCAAACGAACTCCTACTCCTGCTCTCTCCCAGCCATACCTGAAAAGAAGGAGGGATGAGTACAGAATATTCAGTGAGGACAGGCTCCAAGAACCCACGAACTGACTCAAGCCCAATAACAGTCAACACAGTCATAAGTTTTAAAGATCCAAGCACACAAAAGAGCAAACTAACACCAATCAACCTAGACGTAGGACCTATAGCTGTTTACGGACGTCCCACCTCGTACCGGCCTAACCTGGAAGGGGTGCCCTCTCTCGGGAAATCCGTCCCCCTCTCCAGCTTCCTAAAGGCTACCCGGATTGCAGCACGTTGGCCCACTGGCTCTGTCTGCCCCCGGCCATTCATAGCCCGACACAGCAACTTTTCGGTTTGACTCAATCCTATGGCGCCTCTACACTTTTTCTTATTTGTATCCCGCCCTCGGGCGGTACCTTTCACATCACAACACTTCCTGTGGGTACCTCTTGTTAGGCTACTGTCCCACGGGTCCTAGACTCTAGACGTCCACCCGTTCTCGGTGGTCCAAGCAGGACTATAAAAAAGGTTCAATGACAACTACACTAACACAGACTCATACTTATACTTCACTTCTCGTCTTACTCGACAACTTTCACTTACTCATTTCACTTATCACTTAACACATAGTCTCAACTTATCATCACTTAGACACTTCCAACTCAATTCATCACCGCCCTAGCATGACTAGGGCTTCATCAATCACACATATCACACATCACAGTAGAACCATAGATCTAACACAAGGACTATGTCTGCAGTTACTCAACAAGAGATAAATTCACATCCAAGTCCTCATCTTAGTTTCTTGGAGCGGTAGATCTGGATCTAGGAAAAGGAGAAGAGTTGGTCACCACTCTGGATCTGATCCATAAAGATTCACAAGAGGGGAGAGGGGGTTAGGTTTAGATCTTGTCATACCCAATGACTTAGAAGGTTAGGGATCTAGATTACCTTAAGGTTCAGATCTGAGAAGGTTACAAAAAAAAGAATCAAGGAGGCGATGACTGGGGACTCGGGATCGGCGGCTCGGGCTGCGTGCGGGACGGTCGGCGGCTGGCGAGCGGACGGCGGCGGTCGGCGGCGGCGATCGGCGGCGGCTGGTCGTCGGCGGCGGGAGGCGGCGGCGAGGTTCTGGTCGGGCAGGGCTTCGCTTGATGTCTCTCTTGTGATGAAACCCTATGAGTGCTGCTCATTTTATAAGAAATAGGAGAGCCTTGGGGTAGGATTTCACTGACTTGGGCCTGCAACTCTTGGGTTTCATTTTGGGCCGGGCCCGGAATGTTACAACTCTCCCCCACTAGGAATGAATTCGTCCCCGAATTCTGGGTTTCGTCCCAGTTTCTCTCCAGATCCCCAAACATCCCGGGGTGAGTATTCCGCAGTTGCGATTCAGGTTCCCACACATCCTCATAGATTCTGTCCCTTTCCCAACGGACTAGCACCATCCTTGTCTTTTTCCCGCGATTTCTAACTTCCTTTTCATCCATGATCCTTACCAGCTCGCTAACTAGTGTCAGATTACGTCGTGCATCCGCGGGTGGGTGTGGTAGAATCAACTATGGTTCTCGTACTACTCTCCGGAGTACCGATATGTGAAACAGGTCATGGAAGTCTGACAATGCTGCCGGCAGTGCGAGTCGGTATGCGACCGTGCTAATCTTTTTCGTTATCACATACGGGCCCATATACCTAGGCCTCAGCTTCTTCAGCTTCCGGTTTGGGTCACTTCCTCGGAAGGTCCTCATTTTTAAATACACCTCATCTCCCACTGAGAACTCTAAACTCTTCCTATGCTTATTGTGGGAACCGAAATTCGCACTGTCGATTTTAGTTGAGTTAACCGAAGGAAAACTAAGTAAACCTAGTTTTCCCTGAAGGCTCGGATTCTCTGCGATAACCAAACGAAATTGATACAATAAAGCAACGTAGCGGAAAAATTGCACTAAGGCGTTTTATTGAATATATGGTACAATATTCTTCCGAAAAAGGGAAGTAGAGAAACGCTGAAGCGAAAAACGACGGAAATAAAGGATACAAAACGTTCTAAGCTTTGCTCCGCTAGTCTAACTCCTAAGTCCTAAGCTAGCAGGAATTCTCTAAGTCCCTAAGTTTCGGATTTGCTCTCTCTCTGAGATTTTTTGCTCTGCTCTTCCTTCTCTCCCAAAGCTCCTTTATATACTTCTTCTTATGACGGTCTATTCTCCTTTCTGGGCCGCAAGGCGGGCTTTTTTCCATTTTCGTCGGCCTCCATGTTTATCGGGAAACTTGACATTTATCTTCGGGAAACTTGACATTTATCCTTCCGGAAATTTAGCATTTATCTTGTTACGTAAAGATAAACGTAAATCTTCGTATCCATCTCAGATAATCGTAAACGGACTGTCCGATCGCGTTTGGTCCCTTTCGGGCCGTGTCTAGGACTTCCGTTGTTCTCTACGATTTCTTCGGAAGATCTTCAATCCTTCGTAGAGTTGAGATGAGTGGTGTCTAAAGATAACCATCATTGTTTCGCACAGAGAATTTAAGATCTTCCTTCCCGTTGATATCTTACGAGTTTCCGAAGTGTTTCCGACGATCTTAGTTTGGAGTAAGAGCGGGAGTTTTGTACGCGGAATCTCGATGATTCGTCCTGCGAGGACTTGGGAAAGACTCGAAGTACAGACTTCAGATCGCCGGGGACTGGATTCATGTACCGAAGATTGTTATCCGAAGACCCGAGCCAGCACGGGGCTAGCCGCCCGGCGACCACGGCCAGCACGGGCGCTAGCCGCCGGCGGCCACGGCCAGCACGGGGCTAGCCGCCCGGCGGCCACGGCCAGCACGGGCGCTAGCCGCCGGCGGCCACGGCCAGCACGGGGCTAGCCGCCCGGCGGCCACGGCCAGCACGGGCGCCAGCCGCCGGCGGCCACGGCCAGCACGGGGCTAGCCGCCCGGCGGCCACGGCCAGCACGGGCGCTAGCCGCCGGCGGCCACGGCCAGCACGGGGCTAGCCGCCCGGCGGCCACGGCCAGCACGGGCGCTAGCCGCCGGCGGCCACGGCCAGCACGGGGCTAGCCGCCCGGCGGCCATGGCCAGCACGGGTGCTAGCCGCCGGCGGCCACGGCCAGCACGGGGCTAGCCGCCCGGCGGCTACGGCCAAGGCCGGGGTCGGCTGCTCGGTTCCTTCGGTTTACGGTGTTCGTGTTCGTTTTTCGGAAGGTTTTTCGCATGACAAATAGACTTAGCCGTTAATTTCGAGATAACCGTTTTTTACCCCAACAGTTAGCCCCCCAGCATGCAAGATGCGGGAGCGATTTTGTGTGCGAAAGATTTGAAAATCGAAATTTTCGGCTAGGAATATTTTATTCCGAAAAACTCTACCACCTTTGATTTCTTATAAGTAGCACCCCATCTCCCTCTCATTTTTCACTCACTCTCCTTTTCTCAAATTTCAGAAAACATGGCTTTCTCAAACGAAAAGAAAGATTCCGATGTCGAAATGAGTGAAGCTAACCAAGCCTCGCCGGCGCAGGATGCTCCTGCTCTTACGCAGACATTCGTCAAGGGGTTCAGTTTTTTTCAGGACAAGATGGAGCGACGCCGTGCTGAGATGGAGTCTAGCGTGGCAGGTCCTAGTGCTACTTCCGTTCTGACTTCCGTAGCTCTGACTCTCGGATCCGATGTTGCTTTAACTCCGATCCAGCGGTCCTGGTTCTTGGACCCGACGTTACTCCAGTCCCGATCTCCACACTTCCAGCCTCTGGACCCGATGTCTCATTGCCTGCTGGAGAAATTGTCGTTCCGGAGCAAGCACCCGATGTCCAGGCTCGTCCGGAGGGCTCCCCTTTCGCGCCGATAGTGGTTTCGGAGGATGCGGTGGAAGTCATGCCTCCTCTCCGGAAAAGAAGAGGGAGATCGTCTTGGGACTTCCTGCGTCCAACGCTGTTCCACCATCGAGGGGACGTTCAAGAGCTGGGGCTGCCGGATCAGCGAAGAGGAAAAGGTGTACTAGGAGTGAGGAAGGCGAGGTTTCGGCGAGACTATCGCAGCATCGCTCCAAGGTATTTTGTGAAAACCTTCTTCCCTTTGTTATCCCCTTGATTCTCACATTCTCTCGTGTGATCAGTTTGTGTCGTTGATCGACGGGATGCTTGGTGATTGCGGACTGGAGGTTACACGTTTGTCCAAGGAGCTGGATTCGTCGCGGGAAACTCTGAAGCGTACCGAGGCTGTGCTTCAATCGATTGAGAGCACTCATGCTGCCCAGACGTCGACGCTCGAAGCTAGGATCAGCGATCTCGAGCGTGATCTGGGAAAGACTGTGAGCTCGCTGCTCAAGGCGAAGGAGGAGAAGAAGAGCAAGTCCTCGGAAGTTCGACGTCTTAAGAGGCGGATTCAGCGCTTTGAGGAGATGGGAACTTGCACTGCGGCGGAGATTGCCGGCCCGTCATCCTCGGGTACCCTGGTCCCGGGTTCGGAAATTCCAGAGGTCCAGGATGCTGGAATTGTTGCGGACAAGGGTGGTGAGGAAGTCGGCGAGGGCGATGGCGAGGCTGTCCTTGCTTCGGGTGAGTCGGAGGATGAGGGCGGTGTTCCGGAGGACGCCTAGGTTGATCAATCCCTGAGGGGATTTTTTATTTTGATTGTATTTCGGCCGTTGGTTGGCCATCATGTATGATTTCGGGACTGGCCGTTGGTGGCTTTGAATCCCTGCCCTTTTTAGGGCGTTGTATTGAATTCGCGGTACGCGTTTATAAAATATTTTGCGTTTAGAACTTCTGTTTATCGAAGTTAGAGGGGCAGGGTGTGAGTTGTCGTCTCATTCCTGCCTCCCTGACGATCACCGTATCCGTAGTTTGTACAAAGCGAGATTTTCTGCGGTTTACGATTTACGCGAAAATTCGTGGAAACGTACAGACTTGAGTGAAGAGACAAGTTTTGGGATCTCGCGTCGTTGACGCTTTGCCTATGAGATGTTTAAGATACCAGCAAGGCTGGGTTTAGGGCAAGACCTAGGTTTACTCTCAGACTGAGGCTGTGCGATGACAAATCGGCTTTCGTTTTGCCTGTTCGTGATTTTAACCTGATTCGTACCGTTTTAAAATCCGCGAAGTGGTATCGGCTTATATGATTTGTATGGGCACGAATCGAGCTACTTCCTTTACGAAGTGCTGAACCAAATTTGGATTTTTTGTATAGCGCGCTATGGGATCCTTGTCGGATGTAAAAGAGCCTACCCTTAGGTGGCTTGTCTGTTTAGGACGTTAGAGTTCGTTTGTTGTGATCAGCAACAACGATATGATGCCGTTTAGAAGGCGTATGAAGGTTTTAATCGAAAAACGAATGTTCAGGCACGAAGCGACGTCTCGCAGTGCTTTGAAGTTTGTTTTTCTTATGCCATAAAGGACTATGGGCTTTTAGAAATCGCGGAATTTTCCGGGCGATAGTTTATGATTTATTTGGTGGATACTGGATCCATTGTTGAGGCCGTTAGGCGAATTGATTTGCGGAAAGTTTTCGAAAGTTCAGTTTTTTCGAAAATTGTGGGAGCGTGCGGGTGTACGCACCCCACTCCCCCCTTTTAAATCGGGGGGATAGCTGAACCCACCGGTTGGCGAGTTGCCTACGTACCTCTTTCGAGGATCAAGCCATCTCGTAGTTCTGTTGTCCACGTTTACGATCTAGTGGTAGTATTTCTTGAGATGCATCGCATTCCAAGTTCTCGGGATTTTTACGTCTTGCATGTTCGCGATTTGATACGAACCCGGTCGGACGACTTTTATGATTTTGTATGGTCCTTCCCAGTTTGCTCCCAGTTTTCCTGCGTTTCGTTCGGCAGTGTTTTGGAAGACTTTTCGCAAGACCAGATCACCCTCTTTGAATCTTCGATGACGCACGTTCGCGTTGTAGTATTTTGCGGCGGCCTGCTGGTAATTTTGAATTCGGATGAGGGCTTGGTCGCGACGTTCGTTGACGAGGTCAAGATTATCCAGCAGCATGGCATTGTTCAGGTCTTCCCGTTCGGGAAGAAATCTCCCCGTACGCCGGGGAATTCTACTTCCGCCGGAATCATGCATTCTGCTCCGTAAACGAGAGCGAACAGAGTTTCCCCCGTTGCTCGTCTTGGAGTGGTTCGATGAGACCAAAGGACCCCTTCGAGTTCTTCTGCCCATCGTCCCTTTTTGGCTTCCAAGCGTTTTTCAATCCGTCTAGGACGGTTTTGTTTATGGTTTCAGCCTGTCCGTTGCACTGCGGGTATCTGGGAGTAGACTTGTTAAGTCGTATTTTCCATTTTTCGCAGAATGCCTCGAATCGAGTGGAAATAAACTGAGACCCGTTGTCCGTTACGATTTCGTATGGGACACCGTGTCTGGTTATGATGTTTTTCCAGACGAAGTTCTCGACTTGCACGTCTTTGATACTTGCGTAGGATTCTGCTTCCACCCATTTTGAAAAGAAATCTGTGAGGACCAGCAGGAAACGTTTTTGTTTTGATTTGTGCAGCGGTCCGACGATGTCCATCGACCATCGCATGAAAGGGTACGGAGATGAGATAGAAGAGAGGATTTCAGCGGGCTGATGAATTGTCGGGGCGTGCCGCTGACACTTCTCGCATTTCCGAGCGAACTTCTCGCAATCCTTTATCATAGTTGGCCAGTAGAATCCGTGGCGTTTTATTTTTGTTGCGAGAGACCTTCCGCCGGAGTGGTTTCCGCACGATCCGGAATGAACCTCTTCCATGATTTTTCTCGCCTTTTCTCCTCCGCGCAAGTCATGAGAGGTCCGGAGAATCGCCATTTGTAGATTTCGCCTTCCACGGTTACGTATCGTGCTGCCTGGATTTTTATTTTCCGGGCTGCCCATTTCTCCGCGGGTAGGGTACCATCTACGATGTAGGCTTTGATAGGTTCTAACCAGGGAGTGTCGCAGCCATAGTCTGTTTGGTCTGCGTCGTCTTCCGGTTGATCTTCGTTTTCTTCCGCGCCTTCGATCTGTGTTCTGATCAGGTTGGCGATTACCGGCGGTCCGATGCTTGGATGCTCTATGAATTCGACGGGAATTATTCTCTTAAGCCCTGGATCCGAGCTTGAGGCGAGAGCGGCTAAAGCGTCAGCTTGGACGTTTTCCGAGCGTGGAATCCTGGTTAGCGCAAATTGCTGAAAATCGTGGGCCAAGTCTTGGACGACCTTCAGATATGCGTTCATCCTTTCATCCCTTGCTTCGTAATCTCCGCTGAACTGGTTTGCGACTAACTGAGAGTCGCAGTAAGCGTGAATGTTTCGAATCTTCAGCCCCTGGGCCAGTCGTAGGCCCGCAATTAGCGCCTCATATTCTGCTTCGTTGTTCGATGCATGAAAATCCAAGCGGAATGATTGCTCGAGGATTTCTCCTGTCGGCGAAGTGAGTCGGATCCCGATTCCAGATCCTTGCTTGGTCGAAGATCCATCGACATGGAGATCCCATGTTGACCTAGGATCCTCGTTAGTTAAGTCCGTCGTGGGTAATTCTACCAAGAAGTCCGCGAGTACCTGCGATTTCGTGCAGGTTTTTGGACGATATTCGATATCATACTCGCTTAGTTCAATCGCCCACTTCGCGAGTCTACCAGACTGGCTTGGACTGTGTAGAATCGTCCGTAACGGAAAAGTGGTAAGCACCACGATGGTATGTGATTGGAAATACGGCCTAAGTTTTCTTGCCGAAGTTATGACAGCGAGCGCCATTTTTCCATTAGCGGATACCGAGTTTTGGTATCTAGTAATGTTTTACTAATGTAGAAGACCGGTTTCTGTTCTCCGAATTCTTCTTGAATCAGGACGCCACTGACTGCTGATGCGGATACTGCGATGTAGAGGAACAAGGGCTCTCCGACTACGGGTTTTGCGAGGATAGGAGGGGTGGCCAGATACTGCTTCAGCTGTTGGAAAGCTTTCTCGCAATCCTCTGACCACTCGAACTTTTTGTTCCCCTTTAAGGTTTCGTAGAATGGGAGACACTTGTCCGTGGAGCGCGAGATGAATCGGTTTAAGGCCGCGACTCGTCCGGTCAGCCTCTGGACTTCCCGCTTGGTTCTCGGGGAGGCCATTTCTATCAGTGCATTGATTTGTTTCGGATTGGCCTCTATTCCGCGGAATGTTACGAGGTAACCGAGAAATTCTCCCGACGCCACGGCGAATCTGCATTTTGCTGGATTGAGTTTCATGTTGTGCTGGTTCAATCTCTCAAAGCATTCCTCTAGGTGGACTACGTGGTCGCGTTCGGCAAGAGATTTTACCAACATATCGTCGATATATACCTCCATGGTTTTTCCGAGTTGCTCGGCAAACATCCGATTGACGAGTCGCTGATACGTGGCGCCGGCGTTCTTAAGACCGAAAGGCATTACTTTGTAGCAATAGGTTCCTCGGTCGGTAATGAATGCTGTCTTCTCGCGGTCTTCGGGATTCATCATGATTTGATTGTAACCGGAGAACGCGTCCATGAACGATAGGAGTTTGTTTCCTGCGGTTGCCTCGACCAGACGGTCGATGTGCGGAAGCGGAAAACAATCCTTCGGGCACGCTTTGTTGAGATCGGTAAAGTCGACGCACACTCGCCATTTCCCGTTCTTCTTCTTGACGACGACGGGATTGGCGAGCCAGTCGGGATATCTTACTTCTGTTATTGACCCAACTTTGAGGAGTCTTTCGACTTCCTCATTAACCGCAGTCGCCCGTTCGGGGCCTAGCTTTCGCCTCTTTTGTTTTACGGGTTTATGAGTTGGATCGATGTTGAGTTCGTGACATGTTATGTTAATGTCGATTCCCGGCATATCTTCCGCAGCCCAAGCGAACGTGTTAAGGTTCTTCTTGAGACACGCGATGAGTTCTGCTTTCAACGGATCGCGGAGATTGGCTCCAATCTCCACGCACCGCTCTGGGTTAGTCTCGTCGAGGCAGACCGAAATTACCGGTTCGCAAGTGGGCTCACGTTTCCCTTCTAGGACCTCAGCTCTTTGCGACTGCCAGAAGATTTCTGGAGGGTCCTGCGATGCTGGTTCGTGGGTTGCTTGCTTTTTTGGTTTAATTTCGGGCTCGGAGTTTTTCCGTTTTAACCCAGTGGCCAAGCAGACTTGCGGCGCTTTACGATCTCCTTGTATTGTTTCCACTCCGGAGAGGGTCGGAAATTTGAGGCACAGATGGAAAGTCGAGGGGATCGCTCGCATGGAATTTAACCACGGAGTCCCGATGATCGCGTTATATGCTGCTGGACCGTCGACCACCAAAAATTCCACCGTCTTCGTGATGCTCCCGGCTCTGACCGAGAGATCGACCGAGCCGAGGGTCATTGTGATGTTTCCTGAGAGTCCGATTATCGGATTGGGATCGTCCGTGATAGCGTTTAGGTCGATTCCAATCCTCTCGAGGGTGTTTTTATATATAATATTTGTTGAGCATCCGGTGTCGACCAATATTCTCGCTACGTCGATGTCCTGGATCGTTAGTCTGATAACGACGAGTTCGTCGTGAGTTTTGGCCTGACCAGCCGTTGCTCTATCCCGGAATGACACGATGTTGCGGACAGGTGATGTGGCCATGCTGTTGTTATCAATCGTAGGTTTTTGAGTAAGAGAATCCGACCCCCCCTCCTTCTAGCGCCAAACTGTGGGAACCGAAATTCGCACTGTCGATTTTAGTTGAGTTAATCGAAGGAAAACTAAGTAAACCTTGTTTTCCCTGAAGGCTCGGATTCACTGCGATAACCAAACGAAATTGATAGAAGCAACGTAGGGGAAAAATTGCACTAAGGCGTTTTATTGAATAGATGGTACAATATTCTTCCGAAAAAGGGAAGTAGAGAAACGCTGAAGCGAAAAACGACGGAAATAAAGGATACAAAACGTTCTAAGCTTTGCTCCGCTAGTCTAACTCCTAAGTCCTAAGCTAGCAGGAATTCTCTAAGTCCCTAAGTTTTGGATTTGCTCTCTCTCTGAGATTTTTGCTCTGCTCTTCCTTCTCTCTCAAAGCTCCTTTATATACTCCTTCTTATGACGGTCTATTCTCCTTTCTGGGCCGCAAGGCGGGCTTTTTTCCATTTTCGTCGGCCTCCATGTTTATCGGGAAACTTGACATTTATCTTCGGGAAACTTGACATTTATCCTTCCGGAAATTTAGCATTTATCTTGTTACGTAAAGATAAACGTAAATCGTCGTATCCATCTCAGATAATCGTAAACGGACTGTCCGATCGCGTTTGTTCCCTTTCCGGCCGTGTCTAGGACTTCCGTTGTTCTCTACGATTTCTTCGGAAGATCTTCAATCCTTCGTAGAGTTGAGATGAGTGGTGTCTCAAGATAACCATCATTGTTTCGCACGAAGAATTTAAGATCTTCCTTCCCGTTGATATCTTACGAGTTTCCGAAGTGTTTCCGACGATCTTAGTTTGGAGTAAGAGCGGGAGTTTTGTACGCGGAATCTCGATGATTCGTCCTGCGAGGACTTGGGAAAGACTCGAAGTACAGACTTCAGATCGCCGTGGACTGGGATTCCTGTACCGAAGATTGTTATCCGAAGACCCGAGCCAGCACGGGGCTAGCCGCACGGCGACCACGGCCAGCACGGGCGCTAGCCGCTGGCGGCCACGGCCAGCACGGGGCTAGCCGCCCGGCGGCCACGGCCGCTAGCCGCCGGCGGCCACGGCCAGCACGGGCGCTAGCCGCCGGCAGCCACAGCCAGCACCGGTCTAGCCGCCCGGCGGCCACGGCCAGCACGGGTGCTCGCCGCCGGCGGCCACGGCCAGCACGGGGCTAGCCGCCCGGCGGCTACGGCCAAGGCCGAGGTCGGCTGCTCGGTTCCTTCGGTTTACGAGTGTTCGTGTTCGTTTTTTGGAAGGTTTTTCGTATGACAAATAGATTTAGCCGTTAATTTCGAGATAACCGTTTTTGACCCCAACACTTATCAGCATAACTCTTCTGGCGGTCATGTGCTTCTTTAAACTTCTCTTTGAGAAGTTCTACTTGTTCTTTCGCCTCCTGGACCAACTTCGGTGTCATGTCCCGTGTCTCCCCCGATTCGGTTCAACACAAGGGGGTGCGGCATGGCGACCGTATAACACTTCATGGGAAGACATTCCGATGCTCGAATGATAACTGTTATTATAGGAGAACTCCGCCAAAGGTAGATGTTCACCCCACTTACCTCCCCATTCCAGAACACTCGATCGGAGGATGTCCTCTAACGTTCGAATGGTCCTCTCGGACTGTCCGTCTGTCTGGGGGTGATACGCAGTGCTCAGGTGGACTTTAGTCCCCAAGGCCTTCTGAAAGGCTTGCCAAAAGTTGGAGGTAAACTTCGGGTCTCTGTCCGATACTATGCTGACTGGTACTCCATGCAACCTTACTATCGAGTTCAAGTATTCCCGTGCCAATTCATCGGTCTTATCTGGTTCTGATAGGTAGGAAGTGGGCCGATTTGGTCAAGCGGTCGAATATAACCCATACTGCATCCGTGTTCCCTGTCGTTCTTGGTAATCCCGTGACAAAGTTCATTGTCACCATATCCCACTTCCACTGTGGTAGGGGTAATTCTTGTAATAAACCTCCGGGGACCCCACGTTCAGCTTTAACTAACTGGCAAGTCCGGCACCGGGAGACCCACTCACCCACTTCTCTTTTCATTCCTTCCCAATGGTAGTATTGCTTCAGGTGTTGGTACATCTTTGTCACTCCCGGGTGGATCGAAAGCCGCGACTGGTGGGCATGCGCTAATACTTCCTCCTTTAGTTCCCTTACGTTAGGCACACACACTCGTCCTCTAAACAGGATGGTCCTGTTGCTGGCGGTGCGAT
Organism: Raphanus sativus; assembly: GCF_000801105.2. Taxonomy (NCBI): domain Eukaryota; kingdom Viridiplantae; phylum Streptophyta; class Magnoliopsida; order Brassicales; family Brassicaceae; genus Raphanus; species Raphanus sativus. The sequence continues at coordinate 20,908,822 of NC_079517.1, read as the reverse complement.
ACCCGACTATTTCTTTATCAACCATTTCCCGAAGAGCAGGATCTATCTTCTGGGCGCTACGAATCCGTCTAAGCAAGTCAGCTTGCTCCACAGCCTCTAGTCCAGCACCGTCCTCATCTACTGTCGTTGCACACAGGCGCAAATATGCTAAGGTCACAGCTAGCTCTTGTGTATCCCTGGCTGCAGATACATCGGCTTTCCTTCGGCTCAAGGCGTCTGCTACCAGGTTGGCTTTTCCCGAATGGTATTCAATGTTCAGGTCATAGTCCGCTAGGAGCTCCATCCATCGGCGCTGGCGTAGATTAAGGTCCCCCTGGGTGAAGACGTACTTCAGGCTCTTATGATCGGTGTAGTGTACCTTTTCTCCATAAAGATACGATCGCCAGATTTTCGAGGCAAAGACCACAGCTGCCAGTTCCAAGTCATGCGTTGGGTAGTTAGCTTCATGTTTCCGTAGTTGTCTGGACGCATATGCAATGACCCGTCCCTCTTGCATAAGTACACATCCTAATCCCACTCCAGATGCATCAGTATAAACGGTGAAAGGTATTCCGGGTTTGGGTAAGACCAGTACCGGGGTCCTTGTCAGGGTTTCCTCTAGTTGTTTAAATCCTCCCTCGTATGCTTCCGTCCATGCAAATTTTTCTTCTTTGCTCGTCAACCGAGTAAGGGGTCTTGCTACTGCTGAGAATCCTTCGACGAATTTACGGTAATACCCGGCCAGGCCTAGGAAGCTACTAATCTCGGTTGCGTTACTCGGTGTCGGCCATTTTGTGATTGCTTCTATCTTTTCCGAGTCGACTTTTACACCAGCTTCGGAAATCACATGCCCCAAAAATCCAATCTTCCGCTGCCAAAAACTGCACTTGCTGAGTTTCGCATACAATTTATGCTTTCTCAACTTATCCAATACCATAGCCAGGTGTCGTTCATGTTCCTCTCTGCTCATAGAGTAAACCAAAATGTCATCAATGAAGACAATCACACATCGGTCCAAATATTCACGGAAGATATCGTTCATCAGTCCCATGAAAGCTGCTGGTGCGTTAGTCAGACCGAAAGGCATTACCACGAACTCATAGTGCCCATATCGGGTGCGGAACGCCGTCTTTCTAATATCTTCCTCGTGGATGGGGATTTGATGGTATCCCAACGCGAGATCGATCTTGGAGAACCAAGTTGCTCCTCCCAACTGGTCCAGAAGTTCGTCTATGCGGGGAAGGGGGTACTTGTTTTTAACGGTCACCCTGTTCAATCCCCGGTAGTCTATGCAGAGACGCATACTCCCGTCCTTCTTCTTTAAGAACAGCACCGGCGCACCCCACAGTGAGCTACTCGGTCGTATGAATCCTTTCTCTACTAGGTTTTCCAGTTGTTTCTTGAGTTTCGCCATCTCCGCTGGTGCCAATCGGTAGGGCGCCTTGGACACTGGGGGGGTCCCGGGTTCAAGTTCAATTGCGAATGCATTATTCCTGTGTGAGGGAGGTCCGCGTAAAGGTTCGAACACATCCGTATATTCTGCTGCTACGGGGATACCTTCCAATTTCGGCACCTCCGTCTCCCCCACCATTTCTATGGTGTCTGTTGGGCTCAAATATGGTCTGATAGCTAATGATAAATAACAAGAAATGATAACGGGCCGCGATAGGCCCATCACAAATTCAATCCTCAAAAGCAGCTAAGCTAGAGCCGGAGGCTGTGAGCTAAAGATGTTCGTTGGAGAGGTCACAGAAAGGAGACAGCTCGTGGACGTACAAGTAAGAGCAGGACCCGGTCAAAGGGGAGTTGTTACAAATCCCTCAAATCACGGAGGGGATCTCGGGAACCAGTTGGTGGTGATCAAATGGAGCCTGAGGCTATTTAAAGAAGAAGTCAATCAAGAAAAAGACAGGCATTGAACCCTTATTCACTTTTACGATCATTCACATAATCTCTCAAACATTTTGTTATCTTTGTAATCATCAAGAGAAACATCTTTTTGTAACCATTCTTTTACCAAGTTATCAATACAAATCAAATTCATTCTACAAGTTATTACGGGATTCAGCCCACGTTATCTTTCCCTAATCTTTCCTTAATCTTAACCTGATCTAAAATCTAGGAGGTGAGTTTATTCCCTCACAATTGGCGCCGTCTGTGGGGAAGAAACAATCGAATCCCTTACTCTAACTTGAGGATGAATCCTACCGATCAGACAACGAATCCGTCTGACCCGAACCTCCCGATTCAGAGCGATGGCTCACCGAACGATGGAGGCTCTAGTCTCGTAACTCCGGAGCCTCGACGTGGCGATCACCGATCTGGGCAACAGCCTCCGGCTAGCGCTCGAACGAGCCAGACTGCCACTGGAGTGACTAACCCAAGATCTTCAGGTGGAACCAACTCCGGGCTTCCAATCACCGAGAATCCTCAGCAGCAAACCGCTCCGAATCAAACGGAGGCTCAGCTTTCTGAGAATCGCCATATGATGATGCAGTTAGTAGACAAAGCTCAAGAGAATGAGCGTACAATGCATCAGCTAGCTGTTCGACAGCAACGATTCGAAGAGATAACTAGAACTCTAAACGCTACAACCCAACCACCGCAACATCAACGTCCGGGGGTCACTTTCCGAGATCGATTGGCTGATCCCTCGTTCCCTCGAGGACGTTTAGATTTTTCCCCTGACAGCACTGTTCCGGAAGGACGGGGATCTGCTTTCCAGACACCTCATGCTGGGATAGCTCCCGCGTTTAACCCACCCGTCACTAGTACTATGGGAAGTAACGTAGTGACAACCAGCTCCACGCCCAGCCAGATTGCTGACCGGAGCACTCGCTTGCCACCTCCGCCACCTATTTTTAGGTCCGGAACAGGAGTATCCCTCCCATCCGGGGGCAGAACATCAGCTTCGGTTTATCAAACCAGAAGCTCAACCCCGAATACGGACGAATATCAAAGGGCAGACACCGATAACCCAAGAGCCGGTGAGCGAATTAGCCCACCAGCTGCATGGGAAGATGAGCCAACACGATTCCATCAGGAACCTGCTCGTCAGATACCTATTAATGACCCAAATGTCCTTCCTCTAGAGGGACCTGACACCATTCGCAGATATATAGAACGAACTCACGCAGCTGTCCAAAAGTTGAATGCTCAAGTTCATAAGGCAACGAGCTCAGCTCCCGAAATCGAGAGCTTGATCGAAGAAACCCGTGGGACTCCATTCACCGACAGAATTGTCAGCTCTTACATAAGAGATACCCGAAAAATTAGAATTCCCGAGAATGATGGGACCTCCGACCCAAATGCCTATTTGAGAGCCTTCCGATTAGCTATCGTGAAAGCCCATTTTACGCAGGAAGAATGTGAAGCATGTTACTGCAGGACATTCGCCGAAAACCTGGTTGGAACAGCCCTCGAGTGGTTTTCTGGTCTTGAACCAGTCTCGATAGACAATTTTGATCAATTAACTAATGCCTTCATGAAGAAGTACTCGACCCATATCCTAAAGCAAGCCTCTGAGGCTGACCTCTGGAAGGTCAGACAAGGAATGGAAGACTCGCTACGAGTCTACATCGAAAAATTCAGAGCAGTAAGAACTAAGTTCTCGAACCCCAACGACCAAGTCGCCATCGAGGCCCTTAGAAGAGGTCTGTGGTATAAGTCGGAATTCTGGTCGGAGCTAACACTCAATCCTCCCCCCAACTGTCGATGATGCTCTATATAAAGCCACCAGATATGTTACTTTGGAGGAGGAGACAGCTGCACAGGATAAACTCCATAAGAAACCTCAGAATCACTCGAAAGGTGAATCTTCAGAGGCAAAGGGACCTCATAAAAAGGGGAATTTCCGAAACAATCAGACTCAGGGAGAACATTCCTATGCAATCGAGGAGGATAAGGAAGAAAAACCTGTCGCCGCAGCAAACAAAACTCCCTGGTCAAAAGGATATGATAAAAACAAACATTGCTCCTATCACGATCGAGAAGGGCACTCAACTGAGGAATGTTGGGACCTCCAACGACAGCTGGCAGCCAAATTCGCAGCCGGAGAAATAAAGGACGTGGACCTTAAAAAGCCACCGCCCTATCAGAAAAGAGGTCCCAGAGATACCTCTCCAAAACGCGAAAGGTCACCTGAGAGGAAACATATTCGCCACCTCCAGCTCCCAAGAAAAGAGTCGATATGATTCTTGGGAAATTCCCCCAAGGAAAAAGCCTACAAATCGAGGCTCTCTTGAGCAAACCGTCACCTCAATCAAACCCTGACTCGAGGGTTGACTGTATCCTTGGAGGATCTGATATATGTCAAGACTCCATTAATTCTATTAAAAATAACGTACGGAAGGCTGTGTCTAACACTGGACCTAAGCCTCCCAACTCCGAGTCCAATACTAAGATTTCTTTCTGGGAAAGTGAGACGTCAAACCTTTACAGACCTCACGATGATGCCCTGATCGTCACGCTGAACATGCAGGACACGAGGTGCCTAAACTTATGATAGACACAGGAAGCTCTGTTGACCTTATTTTCTACAACACCCTGAAAGGGATGGAAATAAACGACTACGAAATTATTGGCAAAAAGCTAATCTCGTAGGCTTTTCTGGAGAAACACCTACCTCCTTGGGAACTATCAAACTCCCAAGCATAGCTGGCGGAATAATGAAAATGACTAATTTACTAGTCATCGACAGACCTTCCCCGTTCTATGCGATCCTATGAAGACCCTGGATTCACAAGATGAAAGCAGTAGCCTCGACTTATCATCAATGTGTGAAATTCCCAACACCCGAAGAAATAACTACCATACATGGTAGCCAGAAGATCTCCAGGATCTGCTACCTGGGAGGATTCGAAATCCTCAAAAAATCCCCCCCAATAGCAATTACAGATCCAGGAGGGTCGTGAGATGCAACAAAATATTCGAGGTCCCCCTAGGAACCTCACCGAAAAAGTTTGCATCGACGACTCAAATCCTAAAAGACATGTAAGCATCGGATCTGAGTTACCTCTTGAGACCAAAAAGGAGCTCATTGACTTCCTAAAAAGCAATGTCGAAACCTGTGCATGGACCACTAGTGACATGAAAGGTATAGATCCGAACATCACCACCCATAAACTGAGAGTAGACCCCACTTTCAAACCGATAAACAAAAGCGTCGCAAGCTGGACCTCGAAAAGGCTCAAGTTGTTAACGACGAAGTTGACCGACTTACGAAAGCTGGGTCCATTCGAGAGGTGCACTACCCTGACTGGTTAGCTAACTCGGTAGTTGTAAAAAAGAAAAACGAGAAATGGAGAATATGTGTAGATTTCACCGACCTAAACAAGGCTTGTCCTAAAGACAGCTTCCCGTTACCTCACATCGACTGCCTGGTTGAAGCAACAGCTGGCCATCGACTCTTGTCCTTCATGGATGCCTTCTCAGGGTACAACCAAATCATGATGGATCCTTAGGATCAAGAAAAAACTGCATTCATAACCGAACGAGGAACCTATTGTTACAAGGTTATGTCATTCGGGTTAAAGAACGCAGGAGCTACCTATCAGAGGCTAGTAAATAAAATGTTTGCTGGACAACTCGGAAAAACCATGGAAGTCTATATTGACGATATGCTAGTCAAATCCTCAGCTGGAGAAGACCATATCTCCCACTTAAGGGAATGCTTCGATATCCTTAACAAGTACGATATGAAACTCAATCCCACTAAATGTACCTTCGGGGTACCCTCAGGCGAATTCCTAGGCTACCTCGTAACCGAAAAAGGCATTGAAGCCAACCCGCAGAAGATAGCAACATTCCTAGAAATACCGTCACCTAAGACAACAAAAGAGGTACAGAGATTGACTGGACGAATCGCAGCATTAAATCGATTCATATCCAGATCCACCGATAAGTGCCTCCCATTCTACAAACTTCTAAAAATAATAAGAAGTTCTTATGGGACGAGAAATGTGAGGAAGCCTTCAAGCAATTGAAAGCTTACCTCTCCGAACCTCCGATCCTGTCCAAACCTGTAGTAGAAGAGCTACTGTATCTGTACCACGCCGTATCAACTTCTGCAGTTAGCGGCGTGCTAGTACGAGAGGAACAAAACGAACAGAGACCTGTCTATTACACTAGCAAAAGTCTGATAGATGCCGCCCTACTATGGAAAAGTTAGCGCTAGCAATTGTAACAGCTGCCAGGAAATTACGACCCTACTTCCAATCGCACTCGATCATCGTAATGACGTAACAACCATTATGAATGATATTGCACAGTCCCAACCAGTCAGGAAGATTGGCTAAATGGGCCATAGAGCTCAGTGAATACGACATCGAATACAGACCTCGAGCAGCAGAAAAGGCTCAGGTCCTTGCCGATTTTATCATCGAGCTATCATCCGAGCAATTATACTCGGAAATGGAAGCTCCGAAGTGGAGCCTGTATGTCGACGGAGCCTCGTCAAAACAAGGCTCCGGTGTCGGGCTAAGGCTAACTTCTTCAGCTGGAGAAACCATCGAGCAGTCTTATAGGCTCGGATTCAGCGCCTCAAACAATGAGGCTGAATACGAAGCACTAATCGCCGGGTTGAAACTCGCTTTATGCCTCGGAATTCGAGAGCTAAACGCTTATAGTGATTCACAGCTAGTAGCTAGCCAGTTTCACGGAGAATACGAAACGAGGGACGAAAGAATGGGGGCATATCTCGAATTCGTCCAGAACCTCACTAAGCAGTTCGACAAGTTCGAGCTAACAAGTATCCCAAGAGGAGAGAACTCCTCAGCAGATGCGTTGGCTGCTTTAGCCTCCACATCAGACCCCCTCGTAAAACAGATCATACCCGTAGAAGGAATCGAAAAACCGAGTATCGACATAGCTACTAAAGCTGAGATAGACAGCAAGCCAAAAGAGCAAACCGAAGGTAACCACCCTGAAACAGTAGCTACCCAAGTTCTCACAAAATTCTGGTTCCCGAAAGCCAAAATACGTAGCTTTAAAAAGCATACATCCGGGAACACGATCCAAAACACGGAGAACAACGACAAAAATGAAGGTATTCCCCGAAATTCAGACTCCCGGGAGCTAAATCCTATGATACCTCCGGGGTAACCATCCAGACCTCGGACCCACTCGTCTGCAGAGTCAAAACTAGAAGTCACTCAACTCTCAAAAATTTATCTGGGGGCACCATCCAGACCCCGGAGAATAATGGGGAAAATGGAGATATTCCTCAGAATTTAGACTCCTTGGAGCCTAATCCTACGAATATCTCCGGGGGCACCACGACACCAGGTCCCGAACAGGAACCTCCCTCGTCTCTTCATAACAAAGTTGTAGGGAGAGAGGACTGGAGAACACCAATCATGCAATACATCCTTGAGGGAAAGACTCCACCCAATAAATGGGAGGCTCGAAAACTCAAAGCATTGAGCGCAAGATACTGCATAATCAATTCTGCCCTCCACAAACGAAGCGTTTCTGGACTTTACCTAAAATGCGTTCATGGCCTCGTTGCTATGAAATCATGAAGGAAATTCACGACGGCTCCTGCGGAAACCACTCCGGTGGCAGAGCTCTAGCTATCTGAATCAAAAGACATGGCTATTTCTGGCCTACCATTATTGCAGACTGTGAGGTCTACTCTTCCTCATGCGACAAATGCCAGAGGCATGCACCGATTATACATCAACCTGCGGAAAAGCTATCCAACATATCCGCTCCTTACCCATTTATGAGGTGGTCCATGGACATCGTAGGACCACTAGTAGCATCAGGAAGTAGAAAGAAGAAGCTACGCTTCCTCTTAGACCTAACAGACTACTTCACGAAATGGATTGAGGCTGAAGTTTTCCAACAGGTAACCAGATTCGAGGTCGAACGATTTGTGTGGAAAGACATCGTGTGTAGACACGGCGTCCCATACGAAATCGTGACTGACAATGGCGGGCAATTCATATCTCACGACTTCAAAGTATTTTGTGACAAATGGAATATCCGCCTGACCTTCTCAACACCTCGACGCCCTCAAGGAAACGGCCAGGCGGAGGCTGCTAAAAAATCAGTATTAGCAAACCTCAAGAAACGCCTCAGAACCCAGAAGGAACTCTGGTCAGAGAAGTTACCTGAAGTACTATGGGCATGTCGAACCACCCCACGAAAGGCTACAGAAGAAACCCCTTTCTCTTTAGCCTACGGGATGGAAGTTGTCGTCCCAGCCGAAACCATTGCTGGTAGCCTCCGCCGTGAACTCTGTACGTCCGATCCTGCAGCAAATGACCAACTCCTGACGGACAGCCTCGATCTAATCGAGGAAAGACGGGACCGAGCTCTGCTTCGCATTCAAAACTATCAGCAAGCAATGGCACGACAGTACAACTCCAAAGTCAGGCCCCGACAGTTCACTGTAGGTGACCTAGTACTTAGGAAAGTTTTCCAAGGAACCAAGGAACCAGATGCTGGGAAGTTAGGAACCAACTGGGAGGGTCCCTACCGGATCATCCATGTGGTACGACCTGGCGTTTACAAGCTCCAAAAGGTGCGAACTAGGGTACCTGAAATCAGATCGTGGAACGCCACGAATCTCAAAAGATACTATCATTAGGTACCTAAATTTCTCGAACTACGTTAGGCTTGATCCCTTGACTGGGTACGTAGGCAACTCCGTCATGAGTGCAGCCCCAACCTCATTTCAACACTCTGTTCACCATGACCAAAGGGGGCATATGTCTGATTAAAATCACATATCCCAAACATGCGATTGTATGATTATTACGATTCCATGTATTCTATTATCAATAAAGCAATTTTCCTCGATACCTCGATTTTTTAGCAATTCAGGTCCCAACAAACACGGATCTAAGGTCTTAAAACCCTTCGGATCAACTCAGGTCTCCAAGCACCTGGACCTAAGGTCTTAAAATCCTTAATAATCTCGAAGGTCTTAAAATCCTTCAAACGAAATCAAATTTGATAAACTTAAACCTAAGGTCTTAAAATCCTTAGAAACCACCAAGGTCTTAAAATCCTTCAAACAAAGTCAGGTCTCCACAGATCTGAACCTAAGGTCTTGAAATCCTTAACAAAATTCAAAGGTCTTAAAATCCTTATCAAATCTCAAAAGGTCTTAAAATCCTAAGCAAGTTTCAAAGGGTCTTAAAATCCCACAAACGAATTCAGGTTCCCACGAACCATTCTCAAAAGAAAACCACAAACCGAACTCAGGTTCCTAAAAACTTTGAGCTAATCTCGATATTTCAAGAACTCCTCTTAAGGAACCAAATACAATTCAAGTCTTCTCGACTTATCATAAAATCCGAGATCTAATTCTAAGGGTTCACTAAACCTCTTAGTTAGTAACCGCAACACATTTTCTATCGAAACCCTTAACAAGGTTCGAATCCGTCCAAAAACGACTAAGTTAAATCAAAAGACTTGGAGCGAAAATAAAAACCAAGTTTAGATAGAAAAGGGTTTAAAAGCCTCCCCAGGCTACCAAGGGTTCTGAAGACCCTAAAACAAGTCAAGGTTTAAAAGCCTGCTCAGGATATTGATCTGATACATAAATAAAATAAAAGCCCATTGGGCAGAAATCCTAAAAACACAAGAAAGAGCCTCAGCTCTTAGACTTCCTTATCGCCTGAGCTCTTCTCAGCTCTCTTATCAACTGGATCATCTTCCTTGTCAGGAACTTCTTCCTCCATTTCCTTGTCGTCATCTCCCGGGGTGGCTTCAACTGGGGCTGAGCAAGAACCTACCAAGCCTAAGTTAGAACCATACTCTCCAGAAAAGGAGAGGTTAAACATATTGATCTCAAAAGTACCTGAGCTCTCAGAGAGTTGTGGAAGAGGGAGCTTGCTGATCGAGAAGTCTGAGACTTGCGCCTTTTCGTACGCAGCAGCCGCCTCCGGCATCAAAGTCATTAAACGATTATACTCTTCCTCAGCGTTCTGGATTTCATTCTCCAGCATATCCTTCAAGAGGTCGGTATTAGCCTGAAGCTCCTGATCATAAATCTGGAGCTCGACCTCGTCCTTCTTCTTAGCAAACTTCTCCTTCACGGAGGGTAAGATCTTGTTGTAGGCATCAGCTACCTCCTTCTTTCCTCTCCTAACACGGAGAGCTGTTACAAATCCCTCAAATCACAGAGGGGATCTCGGGAACCAGTTGGTGGCGATCAAATGGAGCCTGAGGCTATTTAAAGAAAAAGTCAATCAAGAAAAAGACAGGCATTGAACCCTTATTTACTTTTACGATCATTCACATAATCTCTCAAACATTTTGTTATCTTTGTAATCATCAAGAGAAACATCTTTTTGTAACCATTCTTTTACCAAGTTATAAATACAAATCAAATTCATTCTACAAGTTATTACGGGATTCAGCCCACGTTATTTTTCCCTAATCTTTCCTGAATCTTAACCTGATCTAAAATCTAGGAGGTGAGTTTAATCCCTCACAGTGTCTAGGAGCGCTTCACTCCCTTTTCTAATTGCTTATTCGGCTTGCACCATCGAGATAACCGATACTCCGGCTCTAGTCCTCATTCCTCGGTATACGATGCTCCTTCAATCTAGTGGAATTCGAACACACGCCTTGGCACAGTCAACTACAGCTCCGTGTCGAGCCCACCAGTCCATTCCCAATATCACTTCGTAACGGCCGAGCTCCAACTCCATCAAGTCCGCGGGTAGATTTATGCCTGCGAGGACCACTGGCACTTCCCCGTACTTTCCTCTAGTCGACATCTTCTCTTTCCCAGCAGTCTCAATCCCCGCGACTTGAGTGTTGTAACTCCCCGTAAAAGTCCACTCACGCGTAAGGTCGGGGCTTACAAAGCTATGGGTTGCCCCGGTGTCGAAGAGAGTGAAAGCCGCCACTCCCCCGACCGCGACAGATCCTACATGATACTAACGCTAAGCTATGCAATCTCAATTCTAATCTCACTTAAGCGCAAGGAAAATTTGGTGATAGAACATACCCGCAATCGGTTCGGGACCCCGGGGGCCTCGGCCACGTAAGCGCGTGGTCTTCCAGCTGGTTCTCTCTGCTGCTGTGGTGGTGCTCCTCCTGCGTTCCCTCCTAGCTGCACTCGGCAGTCTCGAGCTATGTGTCCTTTCTGGTTGCAACGGAAACAGCGGAGTCCGCCCGGTCGTGCTTGTCTTTCGTTCCGACAATCTCGGTAGACGTGTCCGGGTTGCCTGCAATTATAGCACACGCCCGCTCGGCACTCGCCGGTGTGGTTCCGTCCGCACCTTCGACACTACGGCTTCGGCGGAGCGACCTCACCAGACGGCGTTGCTTCCTGGGTCCGTTTGACACCTCGGTTCTGGGAAGCCTGGTTCTGCTTCCGTTCCTCCTCCAACCATGCTTCCTCCTCAGCAGCCTTCTTGATTAGCTCGTGAACATTGCGGTAGTCTCGCACATTGCAACTGTTCCTTAACTCAATTCTCATCCCCTTGAGGAAACGTCGGACCAGCTCTTGGTCACTCAGATAGTGTCCTGCAAACCTTCGAAGTCTGTGGAACTCATCTCCGTACTCCCTTACATTTCTCGAGCCTTGCGAATGTCTGGAACTTGCTTTCCATTTGGTCCATGGCCTCCAAAGGAAAGTACTTCCCATTAAACTCCTCCAGGAAGTCGTCGTACGTCGGGCGGATTCCATGAGAGCTGTCAACCACTCCCTCCCACTAGACTAGGGCATCATCCTAGAGATGGTGAACTGCCAGATCTCGGCGGAACTCGGGCGGGCATCAGGCAGAAACGAAGTTCCTCTCAAGCTGTCTCCTCCAGTTATCGGCAACAATGACATCTGCCTTACCGCTGAAGAACTCCATCTGCATGTTCCTCATGTGCCTCATCATGTCCCAGTACGTGGGTCCTTTGGACAGGTGCTACTGCAGGAGCTGCTGGCGGTGGCGGTGGGGGCGGTAGCGGGTTCGGGTCCACGGCCGGCGGTATCGGAACGGCCCCGACTCCAGCTGCGGCTGCACCGTTGGGGAGCTGACCCCCGTAGGCTTCCCGGTACCTCCGCAGCTCCTCTAGGATCGCTGCGTTCACAACATTTGGCTCCATTGCGGGGTTCCCATTCCCTGGCGCACCCACATTCTGACTTTCGGCTTCGCTGGAGGCTTGGGACGCGGAGCGGGTGGCCTGTCTTGCCGCTCGATGGGCTGTTCCCGCTGCTGGTGCGGCTCTCGTTTTCTTAGGAGGCATCCTGTGACAAACGAAGCGGGTATTAGGTCAAGCTTGATCAAACCGGTGTACATACTAGGGAGCAGGAAGTTTCGGTCCGAGTGGTGCTTCTACTTCCGTTACTTAAACTTTCAAAACTCTTTTGCAAATATTTGAAAACTCTTAAAACCCGAATATAAAAGATTGTTCTCATACCCGCACGGGACAGCACCGGCGGGTTTAACCCCCGCTCCGATACCAGTTGTAGCATCCCTATCCTGGGGACTTTTATAAAAAATACTCAGACTTCCATAAATCGTTAAAAATCCTTTTATTAAAACTTAATATCGTCTTACATAAAACCGAAACTTAATACGATGATAGATTATTCAATAACATAAGCAAAATGCGAATATAAATAGTTCGGAAAGCAAAGGAAACTTGGAAACAACTGGCACCAAACGAACTCCTACTCCTGCTCTCTCCCAGCCATACCTGAAAAGAAGGAGGGGTGAGTACAGAATACTCAGTGAGGACAGGCTCCAGGAACCCACGAACTCACTCAAGACCAATAACAGTCAACACAGGCATAAGTTTTAAAGATCCAAGCACACAAAAGAGCAAACTGACACCAATCAACCTAGACGTAGGACCTATAGCCGTTTACGGACATCCCACCTCAAGCCGGCCTAACTTGGAAGGGGCGCCCTCTCTCGGGAAATCCGTCCCCTTCTCCAGCTTCCTAAAGGCTACCCGGATTGCAGCACGTTGGCCCACTGACTCTGTCTGCCCCCCGGCCATTCATAGCCCGACACAGCCACTTTTCGGCTTGACTCGATCTTATGGCGCCTCTACACTTTTTTCTTATTTGTATCCCGCCCTCGCACGGTACCTTTCACATCACAACATTTCCCGTGGATACCTCTTGTTAGGCTACTGTCCTACGGGTCCTACACTCTAGACGCCCACCCGTTCTCGGTGGTCCAAGCAGGACTACAAACAAGGTTCAATGACAACTACACTAACACAGACTCATATTTATACTTCACTTCTCGTCTTACTCGACAACTTTCACTTACTCATTTCACTTATCACTTAACACATAGTCTCAACTTATCATCACTTAGACACTTCCAACTCAATTCATCACCGCCCTAGCAGGACTAGGGCTTCATCAATCACACATATCACACATCACAGTAGAACCATAGATCTAACACAAGGACTGTGTCTGCAGTTACTCAACAAGAGATAAGTTCACATCCAAGTCCTCATCTTAGTTTCTTGGAGCGGTAGATCTGGATCTAGGAAAAGGAGAAGAGATGGTCACCACTCCAGATCTGATCCATAAAGATTCACAAGAGGGGAGAGGGGGTTTAGGTTTAGATCTTGTCATACCCAATGACTTAGAAGGTTGGGGATCTAGACTACCTTAAGGTTCAGATTTGAGAAGGTTAGAAGAAAAAGAATCAAGGAGGCGACGACTGGGGACTCGGGATCGGCGGCTCGGGGTCCCCAGTCGTCGCCTCGGGCTGCGTGCGGGATGGTCGGCGGCTGGCGAGCGGGCGGCGGCGGCGGCTGGCCGTTGGCGGCGGGAGCCGGCGGCGGGAGGCGACGGCGAGGTTCTGGTCGGGTAGGGCTTCGCTTGCTGTCTCTCTTGTGATGAAACCCTAAGAGTGCTGCCCCTTTTATAAGAAATGAGAAAGCTTTAGGGTAGGGTTTCACTCACTTGGGCCTGCAGCTTTTGGGTTTCATTTTGGGTCGGGTCCGGGATGTTACATAAGAGCTCACAGCTGTTCACTCACACAAAGAAGCGAAGTGTGGCCACAGCTATGAACGCACGTGACTTGTTGCCTCTTCCTCTGATTTTTGTTTGTCGATATCAAAGGCTTTAAAATAATTTCGGTAACATGTATAAATGCTCTTATTGTAGTATAAATGTATGTGCTACAAACAAAAGTTAAATAATACAAAAGATACAATAAACTAATAAAATAATAGCATAAGGAAATCCTTAATCTCAATACATTTTCTAATTGAGTGTTAAAAATAATATACTTTGTGAGTACATTATAGGTGTTTAATATGATAGATTAAGAAATGGGATCAACTATTCCACAAGCTATATCCTATTTGCCCTTTTTAATTTCATTTGGATTTTATCGGATGATTCAATAGTTTTAAATATTATAGGGAAATTGGGCTGTATAACCATCAAACAAAAGATAATTCACTCACTATCTAAAAAAAGAATCTCACATATACAACTTGTAAAACCTGCAAGAAAAAAAAAAGATTAATAATAATAATAATGAAAAGTAATTTGTGGTTAGTGGTTACCATTGCTGCACATATCTTCTCTTCTTCTTCCTCTTTTACCATATCTCTGTTTTTTTTCATACGTACAAATTATCCACCATATAGTATAGTATTATGAACCTGGTGAATGTCATTATTTGAAAACGGGAGAAACTGTTTATATCTCGGATGTGGGTTAACATTTCCGGGTTAGGGTTTAGTGTTACATTTGGGTTTGGGTTTACTGATAACCATTTATAGTTTGGTATTTAAAAATTAGGTTTAGTGATAATCAAATTTAGTAATTAAGATTTAGGGTTTAGTATTTGGAAGGTGGGGTTGAGATTTGGGTTTATTTTATTCCATTCTATTTAGGTTTAGGGTTTATATTTGGGTTTAGGGTTAATGATTAAGATTTAGGGTTTAGTATTTGGAAGGTGGGGTTGAGATTTTGGTTTAGTTTGTTCCATTCTATTTGGGTTTATGATTTATACTTGGGTTTAGGGTTTAGTATTTGGAAGGTAGAGGTTGAGATTTGGGTTTAGTTTGTTCCATTCTATTTGAGTTTAGGGTTTATACTTGAGTTTATGGTTTAGTGATTAAGATTTAGGGTTTAGTATTTGGACGGTGGAGTTGAGATTTGGGTTTAGTTTGTTTGATTCGATTTGGGTTTATGGTTTATACTTGGGTTTAGGGTTTAGTAATTAAGATCTAGGGTATGTTTAGTATTTTGGGGTTGTGTGTGGGATTATAATCTTATACGATTTCGACAATAAGGAATAGAATAACCAATGCATATATATATATATATATATATATATATATATATATATATATATATATATATATATATATATATGTGTGGATAGTAAATGTTTACGTGGATGCTTCTTTTTTTTTATGTGCAATATTTTACAAATATTTTTTATCTTTTGTTTTATCTGCCACTTTGCTTATTCTCTATCATTGGCATGTTACCTATAAAAAAAGAAGGATAGAACCGGATAAATTATGTCACAAATGTTAGATAATGAATTATGTCAAAATCAGTGCTCTGCACTTAATTTCATTCATGTTTTAGGTTATTCAGCAAATAAGCCCAGTATTATACCTCAATCATCTAGCTTTGCTGAAAAATTGATAAATAAAAATTTAATCTGGTCTTTAATTAAGTGTAAGTCCTAGGTTTACAATCTAAAAGTATATATAAATACACTATTTATATTCGATGTGTTGTTTTTTTTTTCTCTAAATTATCTTCTATTTAAAAGCATGAGACCAAAGAGTTTACAAGCTGGGCTTAATAAAGGGCCAAGGGCCTTACATTTAGGAGTAGAACCATAACCAAAGTGAGAAATAGAGTAATTTCTAGGCTTGCCCAAGCCCAAATCAAAAACTCAAGGAGGAGAAACCGAAGAGTTGCAGCTTGCATGCAGAGAATGGAGAGACAAAGACGATTTGAGTGGGGAGATCAGAGGCGATTTGAAGCGAGATGGATTCAGCGGCTGCTCCAGGCTTGGAATAGTGCGGAGGATAGCGATGGGTTATCAAGCTGGATAGCAGCAATTCTCAACTTGATCGATTTGTCTATGGCCTTCATTATCAATTCCGGCCGCTTGTAGTTGGTTCAATGGATTCTGTTGTTGCGCTTTGTCCAACAAAAATACATAGTTGCTTGCCAGGAGAGGAGAGATAGGTGGCACCAGGGTCCAGTGTTGGCGTTTGTGCGTAGAGAGTTGAGGACGTCAATCCAATTTCGAAGGGGAGAGATAGGGCTTCCATATGTGACCGAGTCCCATACTTCGCTAGTGTATTGACAGTTGAAGAAGAGATGGTCTCTTGACTCCGCAGCAGCATTACACAACACACATGACTGATCCACATCGAGACCCCAAGAAATCATCCTATCTTTTGTAGGACAGCGGTTGAGAACAAATAGCCAAGTCAGGAATCAATGCTTCGGAATACCAGTAGTGAACCACACCTCCTTATACCAAGTAACCACCGGCTCTTGTGGTCTTAGGAGATCGTAGATGCTTCTTGTCGAGTAAGAAGTAGAAGCTGTTCCTCCCGGTATCCAAATGTACGCATCATGAGCATTTGACAGTAAGAGTGTTGATAAGTAAGAGTGGATATTAACCTGTCTATCTGATCTCGCAGGAGGCAATATCCAAGAATCCGACTCTCATAGCTCTGCTAGCGTTATCATTTGAGAGATACCAACTTGGCGTGAGCTTTCACCTTGCAAGTAGCTAGTGATATTTCCGAACGGAGACCAGTTGCTGGTCCAGAAATTGGTTGTCTCTCCATTGCCTACATCAGTCTTTATCCACTGAAAAATCTTATCCCTTAACATCAGCAGGTGGTTGGCTAACCAGGAGTGTTTTTGTTTTGTGTTGATGACCCAAAAATTATTGATGTCTCCCTCCAGCACTTCAACTGTATACCATGAAGCCCAGATAGAGTCCGCCTTGAATAACAGCATCCAAATGAGCTTCAGAGCGCATGCCTCGTTCCAGACAACCCAAATCTTTAGGCCCAGCCCCCTTCTCGTTTTGGTGCAGAGCATTTGTCCCAAGCAACCTTTGAAGCTCTAGCTCCATCAAGCTTCTCTTTCCATAAGAATTTGGCGCAGAGTGAATCAATTTCAGATAGGCACGCTTTCGGTAGTATGTAAGCGGAGGTCCAGAAGTTGATTAGCCCAGAGATTATTGTGGATATTAGTTGAAGCCTTCCTGCAAAAGAGAGAGACCGCACAGTCCAAGAAAGAAATTTGGCTTTGATCGCTTGGAGTAGTGGTGCGCAGTGGATGAGAGAGAGCTTCTTCGTGCATAGAGGGACTCCAAGGTAACGGACCGGTAGTGTTCCTGAGGCAAGACATGTCGCCGCTATTATGCTTTCAGTTTCATGGGGTTTGAGTCCCGCTGTGAATATTGACGTTTTCTCCATGCTAATGGCGAGGCCTGAGCGATCTTTGAAATCATGGAGCACCTCTACGATGCAGTTAACCGACTCCACAGTCCCATCACAGAATATCAAGAGGTCGTCTGCAAAGCATAGATGGGTTAGTCTTGTCTTTGAGCATTTTGAGTGGTATTTGAGGCTTCCTTGTTGTGCTGCCCTGTTAAGAGATACAGAGAGGCAGTTCGTAGCAAGCACAAACAGATAAGGGGAAAGGGGATCCCCTTGTCTGAGCCCTCGCTTCCCCCGGAAGTACCCGTGAATTGCTCCATTGTAACCGACTGAGAAGAAGGTGGTGGACATGCATGCTCCGATCCAATTAATGAAGTGTGCTGGTAGGTTAAGACCTCTCAAACATTGAAATACAAACTCCCACCGGATAGTGTCAAAAGCCTTGGCGATATCCACCTTGATCGCTATACGTTTAGGCCCGCCTTCTCTGTGATATCCCTGGACAATCTCAGAAGCATGTAAGGTATTTTCAATTAGCAATCTCCCTTTAATGAAAGCAGTTTGATTAAGGAGAATCACTTCATTTAGAATCAATTTGAGACGCTTGACCAAAATCTTTGAGATGGCTTTGTATGTTGTATTGCAGCAGGAAATTGGCCGATAGTCAGAGATTAATGCCGTGCCAGACTTCTTGGGAACCAGAGTCAGTATGGTCGCATTAGCAGAGGCAGGGAGGAACCCAGTGGTGAAGAATTGCTTGATTGCTGTAGTTGTTTCTTCACCTACAATTGTCCAAGCTCCTTTAAAGAATGCCGAGGTGTAGCCATCGGGACCTGGGGATTTATTGGGGTTTATTTTGAGCAGCATCGTTAAAATCTCCAAGTCTGTGGGTAGTGCACCGATACTATTCCATTGAGCCTCATTGCATCAAAATTGTTGTAGTTGGAGGAACCAAGTGATTGAGGAGGCTAGTAGGGGCATGAAGTCAGGGGCGAGAATGCTGGTGAAGTGATCAATTGTGATCTTGCAGATTTAGTATTGAGCGGATGGAGAAGTAGGAGAATCTCGCCGCAGCCACTTTCATAAAGAAGAGCGTGTTATGATCTCCCAAGTGCAGCCAATTGATGCGGGATTTCTGTTTGAAGAATGATTCCTCAATGCCTCTCAGGAAGGTCCATTTGTGATGCATCTCACGCTCAGCTTCAAAGTTATCAGTAGTAGGGTCCTCTAGCATCTGAATCTGCAACACTTTAAGCAAATCGTTAGTAATACTCACTCTCTTTTGAATATCTGAAAGCCTCTCTTTGTTTAGTGTTTTAAGTTCTCTCTTTATTTGTTTTAGTTTATGGGCTAACGTGTGAAGATCCATTCCCATACTTCCGCATAGAGTCCATGCTTCGCCGACCGTGTCAAGGAATTGGGGGAGTTTAGTGAGGAAGTTTAGGAATTTGAAAGGCTTGATTCCGGTAAAAGGGAGGGGGTGTCTAGGCTGATGAGACAGGGAGTGTGATCTGAGAACTCAAAAGGGAGAAATGTCACAGTGCTCTCTGGGAAGCTTTCAGACCATACTTCGTTTACAAGCACGCGATCCAGTTTCTTAGTGATTAGGGCAGTGGGGCATTTGTTAGTCCAAGTATGACTACAACCTTGATAGCGTAGGTCCATGATACCTAACTCAAGAAAGATGTCTTTCACTGCTATCATATCCCCCGTAAGATGATCAACAGAAGGAGAGGAGTGCTTCGAGAAATGAATGATCTGATTAAAATCCCCTCCGATGATCCAGTTTTTTTATTCGAGGAACAATGTTGTTTGCAGTTCTTGCAGATCATCCCAGAGTGTATTTCGTTTCTCTCTTAGGTTTGATGCATAAATAGCGGTGAAGAAGAAGTCAGCAGTGCCAGAGATCGATATACAACTGGTTATAGATTGTCTGGACTGGTGCATGATCCTGACAGTAGCCGGGAACTTCCACATCAATATTATGCGGCCATCCTCATATGTGTCATGATTTGCGTAGTAGCTTCATCCTTGGCACGTACGCTGCATAATATGGGTTAGGTTCTGCTCCTTAATGTGGGTCTCCAAAATAGCACCAACTATAGGTTGATTAAGTAGTAGTCAGCTTGCAAAAAGTATATGCTTATCCGATTCATTGAATCCTCGGACATTCCAAAAAAAGGTTTTTGTACACATGATTATAGAGAGGTGGGAGTATCCCCATGGGCAGGAGAAGAACTCTCAGCTGAGGTAACGGTAGTAACAGGGTCAGGGTTAAGGTCAAGAGCTAGGGGGCAAACGGGTTGGTGGTAGTGATAACTGAGAAGGGGTGGGATGCGGTGGAGGGGGTAGATAGGTTAGGAGCGGGAAGCGGAGCAGCGGAACCAGAAAAAGGGTTTACATTATGAGTATTATTAAGGTTTGAATGCCTAGGAGGAAAGGGAAGAGATGGGGGACGGATGGGGCGGTCTACAAAAAGGGCAGGAAGGGCAAGAATGAAATCAGGGAGATAGGGAGGAGAGGAAGTGGTCATGATGGTGTCAGGGCTGGAGGCGATTACAGGGGAGGCAGAAGGGGGAGGATCAATAATCATTTGGGTGGAGGGTGAGGGGGAGGAGGGTGAAATAGGTAGAGGAGAAGTATATGAAGAGGGGGAGGAAGGGGGAATAGGAAGAGTAGTAGGGGTTAGAACTGAAGAAGAGGCAGAATTTGTTACATTAGCAACTGCAGCGCTTGGATTAGCAGGGACTGTAGCAGGAGTTTCCACGCCAGCTCCACCGATTACTACAGCAGGGTCAGAGATAACAGCGACTACTGAAGCTGGTTTGGTTTTGTGCCTCACCTCAATCCACTCTTGAGGTCCTTTAGGGCAGTTCCTCATCATATGACATGTTTGTTTACATGAGAAGTAGACATTTTTCGGGTCTTTTTCTGAGCAGGAGTACGGGAGTTAGAGGGGGTAGGGTTCGAAGGCGGAGGGAGGAGTGGAAAATTCCTAGAAATGTGCCCAACTTCTTTGCAGTGAGCGCAGATAGAAGGGACCCAAGGATACTCGACAGCAACATTTACAAATGAACCATTCTGTCTCCCAACTTCAATGATGCTAGGTAGAGGCACCGTAGTATCCACTTCCATTTTGACATGCGCAGTGCTGGTACTAGTAATTAAGGTTCAGTGTCCAATCATCAGTTTTTTTGGCTCACCTATTTGACCAGCTATGTGGCTGAGTCCTTTGCGATGAATCAGGTCGAAACGAACGCCTTTGAGGTGTTCCCAAAGCTGAATACGTTTGAGGGAGGGGGTGCTTTCATCCGCATGGGCAGCCCATTGAGAGACGTGGAACATGGTGGTATCGACATACCATATGCCTTTCTGAAGGACTTTTTGTCGAATGAACTCATTCTGAATTCTGACCAACACTAAGTTGGTAGCAGGCATCATGTGGATTTCCAGGTGCTTCCCTTTTCCTCACATGAAGTTGAGAACATTTTGGATCAAAGAGTAAGTTGGGATTCTGCCAAAAAATTTGCAGACGAGAATGTCCCGATGCAGTTCAGCTCCTTCTTGGTATACTTCTTCAGGGATGATGACACGAGGAGTACCAGAAGGTGATACTGACGACGGTGACAATCGTTTTAGCGACCGATCAATGGTCTTTTTTACTTTAGAAACCCAATCGTTTGAGACAGGAGTTGCAGTAGCTGGAGTAGCCACATTGGGAGCAGCAGAAGGAGGGGAGTGGGTTTAGAATTGGAAGGATTGGGGGAGAAGAGGGGAAGGAGAGGGTCCAAGTAATCCTTTAATTG